>NW_021568332.1:0-279 GCF_001605985.2 Dendrobium catenatum
TCATTTCCTTTGTTTTGAGCTAATGAATGATTATTGAGATTTCTTCCTGCACTTGTGTTTTGAGAGCTTTGAGAAGTTCTTGGAGAGATCCCGTGGAGAGGGAGATTGGCGCATCACCCACCAACCTTGGAGACGGCCGGGTTCGTGGTTCTTCTCATTATCTTTTCATTTTTTTTCTCATCTAACTTCCTCCACCTTCCACTCCAAGCCGCCGGCCTCTTCACTCAACCCCGTTTCCATCCCAAACCCCATTGTCCCTTCTTGGCCGAAGCCCCTAGC
>NW_021568333.1:0-373 GCF_001605985.2 Dendrobium catenatum
TATAGTGATAGTGCAATACCTAGAGAAGACTTCGGGGAGTGGACGTAGGTTATGGTTTAATCGAACCACTATAAAATTCTGGTGTGTTTATTTTGATTTTCTATTTTATGAATTTTTTACTTTTTTGCATTTAAATTTTTATGATAGTTTAGGGTTTAGGGTTAAATAGCATTATGTTAATTAGGGATAAGTTCATGCAAAATAGTTTAGGTTTAACCCTATATATGTTAATTAGAATATCATCATCGCTATTGGATCTTCTTATAAGTTAAATAGCTTCTGCATCAAAGTGAAAGTATTACTTTCATATTAGTGTGCTTAGGGATAAGTTCACTTAGGCTTAACATCAAACTTTCATTTCCTTTCTTTCTCA
>NW_021568334.1:0-213 GCF_001605985.2 Dendrobium catenatum
TTATGCATATAGAGAAAAATATTTTTGATAATATTTTATATACAGTTATGGACATCAAAGAGAAATCGAAAGATAATATAAAAGCAAGGATGGACTTAAAGGAGATTTGTAGAAGGAAAGCTTTGGAATTGAAGGATGGTGGAGCGGGAAAATTTCTCAAATCAAAAGCTTCATTCACATTAACTTTAGAGCAAAAATGAACAATTTATGAAT
>NW_021568335.1:0-223 GCF_001605985.2 Dendrobium catenatum
TACACATTTAAATCTATAGACTCATTAATAGTTGTGATTTTAGTATCAAAATTATTTGGCAAATAGCTCAATATCTTATTAACAATTTTAGAATTTAATAGTTCTCAATATAAGGAATACAATAATGTCAAAATCTTAGTAAACCTAGTGTACATGACAGAATTAGTTTTATTAGGTTTCTTACAGAATAGTTCATACTTACATAATAATAAATTCATAACAG
>NW_021568336.1:0-230 GCF_001605985.2 Dendrobium catenatum
GTTTTAAAACGTTTGGAGGCATTAATCCCATTAATTAACCTTTAATTCCAATTAAATGGGCTAACTTTGACCAATTTAGGACTTGGGTTGACCAAGTCAATGGCTGACCTGGTCAACCCAGTCAAAGAGGTCAAGGGGCAAGTGGGATCAAGCCATGAATAGGTTTATATTTGATTGAAATTGATTTGGGCCTCTAGGTGGTCAACCTTGGTTGACTTGGTCAACCGGGT
>NW_021568337.1:0-263 GCF_001605985.2 Dendrobium catenatum
TCTCTTCTTCTTCTCTTCTTCTTGCTTCGGTCCCCTCTCATGAGAAATGAGGGGTCTATCTATAGATATTCTTAAGTGGCATGGCTTGTACATAGGTGAGAGATCAGGGGTAAATAGGGAGTGGTCGGATGGACGGATGATATTGAATCCCTTGATCGTGTACCATTCGTTAGACATTTGAAGGTCTTAATGATGTCGAAATTCAGCAATCTTAGGCTTGTTGGATTTGTCTCTTTGAGCCGCTCGATTCTATTATAAGAACT
>NW_021568338.1:0-295 GCF_001605985.2 Dendrobium catenatum
AATAGTATTGGTAATGGAAACGTGATTGAGGCTTCCTTGTTCACTTATGTATTTTGCTTGATAGCGATCGAGAAGACATTGGCCAGCGGGCGCTGTTGTCCGGTAGCTTTGAGCATTGTCGCCGGCGACTCGTCTGTTTTGGATTTTAGACAATAGAATATATTTCAGCTGCGGCTTGCTGTGTCAGCAAGTAGGGATGGATGCATAAAATAAGTTAATATATTATATTCAATAAAAAATTATATCAGGATTTTTTTTTTGTCTACTTATATTTTTTAATTTTGAGTATATATGA
>NW_021568339.1:0-379 GCF_001605985.2 Dendrobium catenatum
CCAAATATTGCAAGAGCCCGAGCCGGCATCGGTCTCATTTTCGTAGCACCTGAAGGAGGTATAATGAGATTTTTATTCAGTTTGACTGAACCTCGGACCAACAACGAAGCTGAGTACGAAGCTCTATTAGCAGGGTTGGAGATTGCAATCGATGTCAGAATCCAACATCTCCAAATCTTCGATGATTCTCAGCTTATAATAAATCAATTCATCGGTATTTATAAGGTTGCAAAGTCGAATTGGCCCACTATAATCAACGAGCCCTTGAACTTTTGAAGCAAGTACCAAATGTCAAAATAGCTCGAGTTCCTCGAGGACAGAATGCTAAAGCAAATTGTATGACCAAATTAGCCAAAGAAATGACAAGCATTAATGAGGA
>NW_021568340.1:0-436 GCF_001605985.2 Dendrobium catenatum
TACACAAAGTGCATAAAAAAGTAAAAGATGCGCAAGTGCGCCAAAAGCTGATAAAGGCATAAAATGAGCACATAAAGAGTATGCTTACGGTCTGGTATTTTGATGTAAATATTTTCAAAATAAAGAGCACCCAAATTTTAAAGAGAGAGAGTAGAGAGAGTCTGGTATTTTGATGTGGAAATTTTGAATTTTAAATTGTCGATTTCACGGTTGACGATGGCGGCTAACGGTAACCGGCCACTGATGGCCGGCGGACCACCTGAGGAACGTCGGTCAATAGGGCGTTCATTGACTGGAGTTATAGTTGGAGCTTCGTCGTCTCCTCCAACTTTTGGAGATGGGAGAATTTCTTTCAACAGAGCTAATGTAAGGATGATCAAGCCATTGGTCATTAATGAAGGAGGAATGATGGAGAACAAGAAGGATAATGTTGTCA
>NW_021568341.1:0-286 GCF_001605985.2 Dendrobium catenatum
TATTGTACTTAGAGAAATTTGAGATTTTAGATTATTGATTCTAGAAAGATCAAGTAAACACTTAAAAATGTATAAAAATCAAAACGAAAGCTCAATGGTTCGCAAAGTAAAAAAGATGCATAAATTTAGCCCACAAATAAAAAAAAGAAGCACAAAGTGTGCCACAAATATTGAAAAGATGCGCAAAGCGCCACAAGTATACGTTCTTTTCTAAATCTTTTAATCTTTAAATTCAAATTAATCTTCTGTTCAATTTTGTTTTATATTGAAATTTGAAATATATAAA
>NW_021568342.1:0-265 GCF_001605985.2 Dendrobium catenatum
AAGGGAAAAGCTATGTGAGGTAGAGCATCCTCACCTGGATATGATAGAAGTCAGTCTGAATTCGATGGAAGGTTTACCATTCCATCCCACTATGAAGATGGAGGGGGAAATTGAAGAGTGCAAGGTGAGAGTTTTGTTTGACAGTGGAGCCACTCACAACTCCTTGGCCTATCGAGTGGCGGAACAGTTGGGTCTTGAGGTGATAACAAGCAAAGAGGTAGAGGTGACCATATGCACAGGACAGAAGGCCCGCATCTATGGGAAA
>NW_021568343.1:0-295 GCF_001605985.2 Dendrobium catenatum
TTGAAATCATACAAATAATAATTTTTTTGCCATCATCAAAAAGGGGGAGATTGCTAAGATAGTTGCTATTTGAATGCTTTACATTTTGCAACTTATATAGTTTTGATGATTCCCAACATTATTGTTCAAATGTGTAGTTTTCTCCTAATAATTTTAGAAGATTTGTATTTGCTCTTGTGTGTACTATTGTGTGTACTAACATTTCAGGAAAAATGAACTCCAGACTACGAAGACTTCAAATCAAATTCAGAATGAGAGACTTTGTAAAATTTGAAGTTTGCACTTCTTTGAAATT
>NW_021568344.1:0-247 GCF_001605985.2 Dendrobium catenatum
CTCTCTCTCTCTCCTCCTCCTATTACTTCTTATTCTTCTCTCTTTCTCTCTCTCTCTCTCTCTCTCTCTCTCTCTCTCTCTCTATCTCTCTCTCGCTCTCTCTCTCTCTCTCCTCTCTCTCTTTATCTCTCTCTCTCCCTCTCTCTCTCCTTCGCTTTCTCTCCTTCTCTCTCTCTCTCTCGCTCTCTCGCTCTTTCCTTATCTCTCTCTCTCCCTCTCTCTCTCTCCTTCTCTCTCTCACTTCCTC
>NW_021568345.1:0-316 GCF_001605985.2 Dendrobium catenatum
GAGAATACAAACACAATGACACCAAATCCAACCAATCTGAGCCCAAATGGATCCAAATCAAGGGTTAGAAGCACTGTTGTAAGGTTCAAACCACAATTTGGATTACCAAACAATTTCCAAACATATTGTGCTTATAGTCTAATTGAGCGACTTGACGAGAAAAATCCAACAAGCCCAAGATCACTGAATTCTGACATCACTAAGACATTCAAATGTCCATCAAACGGCCCATGATCAAGGGATTCAACATCGGATGTCCATCCAACCACTCCCCATTTTCCCTTGATCTCCCACCTATTTACGGGTCATGTCACTC
>NW_021568346.1:0-502 GCF_001605985.2 Dendrobium catenatum
TGGATTCGACTCCAGACATCGAGCGGAGGTCGGCTGCAGTCGCATGGGAGAGGAAGGCGTCGGCTCGGAGTGGGAGTTCGATTTGGGGCTCGGCTCTGGCGAGGGGGTCGGATGGCCTTCGAGCTCGCTGGTTCCAAACCGAAGGGTGGGAGGAGTCGGGATATCCAAATGGAAGAAGAGGAAGGGGCTTCGGCCTCTTGGTCTCTGCGAACCGAGAGAGGAAGCTCAGGAGAGAGCTCCTGTTAATGATAGTTACTATTTGCATGTTTTACATTCTTGCAACTTGTATAGTTTTGATGATTCCAAATATTATTGTTCTTTGTGTAATTATCTCCTAATAATTTTTTAGAAGTTTTGTTTTGCTCTTGTGTGTACTAACATTTCAGGTGAATCAAATTCTCAAATATGAAGACTTCAAATCAAATTCAGCAAGAAATTCTTTTGAATTTTGAAGTTTAAAAATGCCATTTTAATTGAGAGGGAGTGATTGTAATTGAGTGAA
>NW_021568347.1:0-238 GCF_001605985.2 Dendrobium catenatum
ATTCCGAGTCAACTTGAACCTAACACATTTTAAAATCAGGTCGGGTCTAGCCCGAAATTTTCTTGTCATATTCGAGTCGCGTTTTTGTGTTGTATCAAATATTGGAACCCTTAATTGTAGGCTTAGGTATGTGTTGTGTGTGTGAGTTTATCTTAATTGACTTAAATGTAAAAAAAAAAAACTAAATCTTTTTTTTTGGGACATTTAAGGCAAACTCACACACACAACGCATACACAT
>NW_021568348.1:0-262 GCF_001605985.2 Dendrobium catenatum
ACAAATTCAAGTAAATGACTTATTATTTCTTAATTATTTTTAAATTATACTTATTTAATTTTATTACACTATTTTTAAAATATAAAAACTATAATATCATGTCCAACCCGTGTTCGTGTCCTATATTTTCAATAATTAACATGTCCCATGCCTGTGTCATGCCGCATCCATGTCATCATGTCCATGTCTGTGTCTATGCATCATAGCTGTTATGTCAGTACAGTGGACAACCAAGGTGGGATTCTGTTATGCCGGTGCTAGT
>NW_021568349.1:0-273 GCF_001605985.2 Dendrobium catenatum
CTGAATTCCGACATCATTAAGGCCTCTAAATGTCCAAATAATGGTGCACAATCGAAGGGTTCACTATCGCCCGTCCATTCAAACCACTCCCTATTCGCCCTTGATCTCACACCTATTTACGGGCCATGCCACTCCAGAAAATCTATAAATAGAGCCCTCATTCTTCACAAGAGAGGATCCAAGCAAGAGAGAAAAGAAGAAAAGAAGGAAGAAGGTCCTCCTCGACAGCCGCCGGACCACCGCAGGAACCTCGTCGGACCACCACCGGAGTTT
>NW_021568350.1:0-246 GCF_001605985.2 Dendrobium catenatum
TTGGTTTGAGAGCATCCTAAGGTATGGGATGACCTTTTGGGGAAAGCTGAGTTTTCCTACAATAGTATGTCGAATAGCTCAACGGGAAATTGTCTGTTTAGCATAGTCTACTTCAGCATTGGCTGAACAATTCTCTACCATACTCACAGACATCCGCAACAAACTTATTCAATCCAATATCAAGTACAAGCAAGCTGTGGATAAGCATCATCGTGAACGGCTCTTCCGCCCTGGTGAGTTGGTCAT
>NW_021568351.1:0-255 GCF_001605985.2 Dendrobium catenatum
GTAAGGAACACAAAACAATTTTAATAAGGACTAATCTATCACCAAAACTTAGAAAATTTGAATTCCAAAAATTAAGCTTTTTCTGCACATAAGTAATAAGATCATCAAAAAGAAAGTTTTTCTTTCTACCCTTATAAATGGGGACCCCTAATTACTAATAGGTAAGGTACATTGTAAAAAACCAGTACTATTCTTAATAGACATTACCCGATCATGAGGAACCATGTTGGATAAAATAAAGGAACTCTTACTCTT
>NW_021568352.1:0-320 GCF_001605985.2 Dendrobium catenatum
TCAGGGATTAGCAATGGGAACTCATCTTTAGGACATGATTTATTCAAGTCCCTAAATTCGACACATACGCGGATCTGTCCATTCTTTTTCTTAATAGGGACAACACTGGCTAACCAAGAGGAGTATTTTTCCTCTCCGATAAAACCAGCCTCAATTAATTTTTTCACTTCTTCAATCACTTGCTGTTCAATTTCCAAACGCATCCTTCTAGGAGCTTGTTTGACTGGAACAACATTTAGTTGAATGGCAAGTTTGTGGACTGCTATGTCTGAATTTAATCCTAGCATTTCATCATAACTCCAAGCAAAATAGTCCTTAAA
>NW_021568353.1:0-1336 GCF_001605985.2 Dendrobium catenatum
TGACTCAGACCTAGTCTACCCAAACTTGAGCTGGTTTCGATTTCCGTCCGATCTTGTGGCCCTAAAATGTCAGTAAAAAAGGCAGTCGTAGAGAAACAAGAGTGTTTGTTAATCATCAAAACATAATTCATGAAAGAAGATTTGCAACAGATCGTCCCGGTTGATTAGTTCAAATAAGAGAAAAATCATCCAGAACATCGCCCGGAATTCAAGCTGGCCGATCCCGATCGTCAAAAACATCGCTCGGAATATGAGCTGGCCGATGTTGATCGTCCATAAGCAACTAAGGTTTTTGAACTGATCGTCCCGGACGATATTGCGATTGTCCAGGACGATGTGATCGTATCAATCATCCTTAATTGTCTTCCTTGATTGCCAGATTAATTTAGGCATAATTGTGTAATATCGTCCAGGCCGATATAGGATCATCCTGGCCGATTTCCAAAAATATAGAATACCTAAATAGATCATGCTGGCTGATTCTTTATTTTTTTAGCATATTGTACTGGTCGGTACCAGTATCGTCCATGCCAATCGGCTAATGATGGCTACCTTAACTAAGAAATCCTGATTAGAGTTTATGTTTTGAACTCGATCGTCTAGGACGATATAAATATCGTCCGGGACTATGTGAGTAAAAATAGAAATTCTAAATCACTCAAGTGTGTGTATGTAGTGTTACTTAGCATCAGACACTTCAAAGATTACAATTGATTCAAGAAAGAAAAAAAGAAAACAGACTGACTCAGACCTAGTCTATCCAATCTTGAGCTGGTTTCGATTGTCGTCTAATCTTGAGGCCCTGAAATGTTAGTAGAAAAGGCTGTCATAGAGAAGTAAGAGTGTTTGCTAATCATTAAAACATAATCCATGAAAACAGATTTGCAACAATCTCCTCCTTTTTTATGATGGCAAAACCCTCTGACGATTAATTCCAAAACAGCAGTATAAAGCTTCCAAAATTCAGAATACATAACAAAGTGAAAACACTCAAACATCTTACTCCCCCTTTTGACATTTCAAAAAGGAGGAGGAAACGAAGAAACAAAGTAAACAAAACCCTTTTTTTTGTTAATAAACCAAGGCATGAACATGATGTAGTATTCCATGTGATTGATTTTTTAAAATTTGTAATTTAATGAGTTAACAACATCAAAAATCCAAAAAATGGTAGAATATCCGATCATGGTTACCCTTAACTTGGATTTTCTTTTAGGGTAAAATTATCTTTTGAAATCAATGACCTAACTCAAAAATTCAATTGGATATGAAAAAAGGGTCCGTTCACCACTTAGTTTCAGAAAAAATATCTTATAGAATAGTGTATCAAAGTAAA
>NW_021568354.1:0-271 GCF_001605985.2 Dendrobium catenatum
TCTGTTGTTTTAAACTGTTGTAAGCTCTTAAGTCTTGGCAATCTTCTTGCACGCTCGATCTCTTGCATTTGCATCCGCATGTCATCTTCATGAGTTACTCAACGAAATTAAAAGGAAAATTTAAACAAAATAACATCCATATTAAAATTATTGCTGATAACAAAAGATGGTCCAAAGAATTCAAAGTTGGAGACTTTGTGATGGTACGGAAGCTGCATGCTCGAAACACCGAATATTTTTAAGGAAATTTCAAAGGAGAATAGTAATGCCT
>NW_021568355.1:0-285 GCF_001605985.2 Dendrobium catenatum
TAACTACGAGGGCTTGCGCTCGTAGGAGATTTAGTAACCCAAAACTTATTTTTTTAAAATCAACTTTTTCAAGAACTCAATTAATTCTCTTTGGGAAAATCAAATACAACGATCTTTATCGTCATTTTCGAATGATCGATAGTAATTGATACCTTCTTTCTTCGGATAGATATATCAATTATTATTGTAGTTTTGATTATGAGATTAATGATCTTCTATCCGAATTATCATAGTCAGACAATCAATTAAACTTCATTATGATCTTTCGAGATCATATGTTATTTC
>NW_021568356.1:0-1341 GCF_001605985.2 Dendrobium catenatum
ACTACATTCGTTTATGTGATGTTTTGTTTATTTTGATATTGTAGATCTCGCTACCAATGCTCGGTAACGCTTGGTACCACTTGATACCAATACTCGGTACTGCTCGACACCAATGCTCGGTAACGCTCGGTACCTCTCAATAAACAATACTAAATAACTATGTATTTATTAATCAGATTTCTTACATCTAAATCAATATGACTGGTACACAGCGGTGCCAAAACATAATTTTTTCTGTTAATATAAATTCAATGTTTATACCGATGAACTCTCATTATAAATGTTGAGTACTACTCAGTATCCAAACTTGCCACCGCTCGGTATAACTCGATATTGGTCGGTAACTCTCTGCAGCGCTCGGTATCATGCTCGGTACCTCTCAATACCGTAACTCGATACTGCTCGATACTAGTATGTACTGTCGGTGCCTCTCCGCAGCACTCGATACCATGCTCGAAACTTGTCAGTATCAATGTGAGTTCTATTCCTTATTCAATTATGATTATGTTTTTTACTAGCTAGTACCGAGCGGTACCGAATTGTACCGAAGGTACCAAGCAAAACCTAATGATACCGTGCTCATTATGTGTACCGAGAAGCGGCACCGAGGAGCTAGGGCATATAAACAAGCTTAGAAAGCTTTAAAGTTTATGTAACACATATTTCTAAAAAGATGATAAAGCTTTAAAATGGACTAAAATATCATTGAAAATCACGAACTACAAGCGATTGTGCATTTACTACTACAAATCATGGAGTACAAACGACTTACAAACTTTGAAAACAAACAAAATTTCAAATTTACTCTTACAATAAAAATTTGTTCCGGGAGCGCTACCCCTGGAAACCATCCAGGGGGTGGTGCTCCCTCAGAACCCCAACATATTCCCTAAATGTATATAAAAAACTATCATTCTGCAACATGTTCTTCTTTCAATTTCATCAGTTATTCACTTATTCCTCTTACTCTTCCTGAATGTTTGCATATTGTCATCTTCATTGGATTTTCCATCTCATCGTCTTTTCCTCGTTTCTTTTTTTCTCAGCAGCAACGAAAATGTATTTTGAACTGAAATCCTAAAAATTATGGACGTTTCACTCTCCTTCATTTTTAAAAAGAGCGTCAATTTGAACCCCTAAATTTGAAATGAAATATTTTGGGCCGGGTCGGTCGGGCTGGCAAGAAAAAAAATGAAATATAAAATAAAATCCACTTGTACAGGCCAAATGTCACGATTTTATTGGTCTCCGGAAGTAGAGCTATGTCCGGCGTCTACACCTAATAAAAATTCCTGATTATAATCTGATCTAATTTATATTAACCCAAATCTAAAATGGACT
>NW_021568357.1:0-342 GCF_001605985.2 Dendrobium catenatum
CAACTGATCAAGAATAAGTTGAAGAGTAGATTATATTGTAGTTTGTAAGGTGTTTCTTTTTTAGTTTTTCTTTTAGTATTTTTTTATTGTACTATATATTTTAGTTATTCTATTTTACTTTATCCTTTTTAGTATTAAAAGGGGGAATAGAAAGTTTGTAGGGTGTATTATTTTTTCTTTTAGTATAGTTTATTTTTGTTTCCAATCTTTCTGTGTTATGTTTTAATTTCATGCTATTTAAAAAAAATTAGATAAATATATAAAAATAAAGGTTTATCCCTCTTTTCAAAAGAAATCACTTAGTAAGGGGGAGAGCTTAGCACAAAATTAAACATTAACTTA
>NW_021568358.1:0-283 GCF_001605985.2 Dendrobium catenatum
ATAGATGAAGAATATCCCTGCCTCGAAGATAGCATTCTTTGGCATCCTGCTCCTCCCTCACAAAGAGGTGGTAGGATGACCCAACGAGGGCTAGGTGGAGGCAGAGGATGGCAAAATCATGAAAGTGCAATGTATGAAAACATACAAAAGCAAAACCCTACGATACACTTCGATTTAGAATCTGGTTCAGAGGATGAATCATGTGTACCGAAGGATGAAAAGGGTAATAAAAAGCCAAAATTTGAGATCTCCTTGGAAAATGATAGTGACGAAGATAAAATTC
>NW_021568359.1:0-252 GCF_001605985.2 Dendrobium catenatum
CCTCATGCCTAATTTTGAATTGGTTAAATTTTGGATGCAGTTTTGAATTCCAAATACTTAATTTGAAATTCAAAATCTTGCCTAATTTATCAAATCTATTTTACGAAAGTTCCTAAATTAAATCCTTTTGAATTTCAAATTCAAATCGGATTTATTAAAACACTTTCCTAATTCCTAAAGCCTTAAATAAGTAATCCAATTCATCTCCCCAATCTCCTCCCTCATCATTAAAACACCCCCCCCCCCCCCCCC
>NW_021568360.1:0-219 GCF_001605985.2 Dendrobium catenatum
GAGATAAGAAGGAATAAAAAGTACAACTAAGAGATAAAAAGAAATAAAAAGTACAACTAAGAGATAAGAAGGATTAAAGAGTACAACTAAGAGATAAGAAGGAATAAAAAATACAACTAAGAGATAAGAAGGAATAAAAATTACAATAAAATATTCAGGGGGGTTAAATGACTTTTGTGAATAGTAAAATAATGAATATTACCCTTGCAAGGTAATGAA
>NW_021568361.1:0-308 GCF_001605985.2 Dendrobium catenatum
GATCGCAATATCGTCCTGGGACGATCTGAACAAAATCAAATCGTCCTGGACGGTTCACACGGCGATTCTCAGGACGAAATTCTTGCACTGAACTGATCGTCCCGGGACGATGCCCCTATCGGCCCGGACGATACCTACAGGAATTCATTTCTGGAGCTTCTGTACAAAAATCTGGAACAAACATACCATTGATCGTCCCGGGATGATCCAGATCAGCCCGGACGATCCTGGAGCAGATTTTGATATTACATAATCAAAGGCAAGGGAAGACAAGAAATTTAAGAGAGCTTTATGAGGTAACTGACGAG
>NW_021568362.1:0-843 GCF_001605985.2 Dendrobium catenatum
TATTCCAATTAAAACATTCAATTTCACTTAAAATTCAATTAAAGTTTAATTTGCTGTCAATTCAAGGGGCTTTTAATTTTCATTGGTTAAGGGTTCAAATCTGGTCAATTAGAGGGGTTATACATAATTTTTTGGATTTAAAATGGATTTATTACAATTTCCGGAAGGTTTAATGGCTTAATTAAGGCTTAAACTTAGGAAAATTGATTAGGGGTCTTAATGACTTCTAAATCCAGTGAAACTTTTCCTAGTGGATGTACATGTCACTAAGTTCAAATATTTGAAGTTTCAATTCAAAAGGGTGTGTATCCTAATTATTAAAATTTCTCTAAGTTTTCTACACATGTCCTTAATTATTGTCCTTAATGATGTCACTAGGTTAGTTAGGTTTAAAATCAATTGTTCTCTCTAACCCTTGGACTAACATACATAGATGCAAGCATCACATTCACACTCAAACCCTAAATCTAAGAGGGCCTTAAGACTATGTGCAAGTGTGTGCTCCCTACACATGCATGAGACAAAATAAACTTGAATAATTAACAATTTGATTAGTGGCTAATTAAGGTAATCATCCACTAAACATCCCCATCAAACCTATTCATTCAAGCTCAATCTAAATTTAAAATTTCAAGGAATCTCTCAAATGCTCTCAAAATTTAACATATATAGTTTCAAAATTAATTTTAATATCTAGAAAATAGATTAGTTTTAAAAAATCTAGAAAATTTAAAGTAATTCAAAATAATTTTTGAATAAGCATCAAAATAGTTTTAAAATAGTTTTAAAACATATTTGAAAGTAATTTAATAATTTAAGGTGATTTAAAGTAGAGCTTCTTCT
>NW_021568363.1:0-1004 GCF_001605985.2 Dendrobium catenatum
GTTCCAAATGATTTGAAGATCATTTGATTTCAAATATACATTCAAACCCTTAAGGGATATCCGAGTCAAAATGTGTTGACCTGGTCAACCAGGCTTGACCAAGATTTGGGTCTAAGTAGATATGGGATCTAGATTGATCCTAGTGACCTCATACAAAAATAAATTAAACATATGTGGAGATTCAAAAGGTTATTTTCTCGGGCTCCTCACCCTTGGCTCCTGGCCTGATGGTTTAAATTTTCATTTTTATAAGTCTGGATGTCATATTATTGGTCATATGGTCTATAAAGCTATTAAAACCTTTTTTCTCTAAAGGATATCTCCCTAGTAAAGTTAAAGCCATGGCCCTAGCTCTTATGCCTAAGAATAAAAATGTTGAATCTATTGCAGACTTCAGACCCATAGCGCTTTGTAATTCTCTCTACAAAATTGTGGCCAAAGTCATCTCTAATAAGCTTATGCCTATCATGCCTTTGATTGTCAGGCACAACTAATCGGGGTTTGTCAAGCCTAGGGTCACTATGGACAACATTTTATTGGCTGATGAAGTTATAACTTATGCTAGGAAAAGGGGAGAAGTTTAATATTATTGTGCAAAACTTGACATCCGTAAAGCTTTTGACACTGTATTTAGAGATTTTCTGATTGCTAAGATAATTCAGAAAGGATTCCCAAGTATCTTTGTCAACTGGGTTAAAGCTGGCATTTCTGATATTAACTTTTCCATTTTGATAAATGGAGCTCTTAAGGGTTACTTCTCTACTTCTGTTGGGCTAACACATGGTTGTCCCCTTAGTCCTTATATTTTCTGTTTAGTGATGGATGCCTTCTAAACTCTTTTGGATGATTCTGGTTTTAAAGGGATAGAAATTGATGGGTTCACTCTGTCTCACCTTCTCTATGCTGACGATGTTCTCATCTTTAGAGAAGCCAACATTGAGAATTGTAATAGACTTACAAACATTTAGTCTACATTTGCAAATGCATCGGGGCTACATGTGAAC
>NW_021568364.1:0-304 GCF_001605985.2 Dendrobium catenatum
TAATATTATTATTGCAACTGTGATGTTTTTTTATTTTATTTTTCACTTCAAAATAAATATTTATGTACTTAGAAAAATTTGAAATTTTTTATTATTGATTTTGGAAAGAAAAAAATTACTCTTGAAAAATATACAAATATACAAAAATCAAAAGGAATGCGCAATGGTTTGCAAGTTGAAAAAGAGGCACAAAATAAGCCTACAAATGAAAAGTTATACAAAAATGTGCCACAAAGTTGAAAAAGATGCACAAACTGCCACATGTGGTATTTACTTCTTTCCATAATCTTTTAACCTCTTAATT
>NW_021568365.1:0-302 GCF_001605985.2 Dendrobium catenatum
TCCACAAAATATTGCAAGTACTTCTGAACCTGTGACCACTGCACAGTTGGAAGGAATAATCACAAAAAGGATTAGGGCTATTATAGCCGTTGATCAAGCTAAAAATTGGTTGGCAAGGGTCGTCCGTATCCTGCCGAATATGACCAAGTAACATACCCGAAAGGGTATTCGGTCCCAAAGTTCAACACTTTCAATGGTAATAACATCCCTAGGTAGCATCTGGCACAGTTTAAAGCTACCTGCGGGAACACAAGAGGCAATGACACCCTACTCTTCCGACAATTCGTTAGTAGTTTAACAGC
>NW_021568366.1:0-771 GCF_001605985.2 Dendrobium catenatum
GAATATCAATAATGATAAACTATCAGAAAACCAAACTAACTAAGGCTTCGTTTGGGACGGCTTTCTTACTGCTTCTTAAAGCAGCTTTATAGTACAAAATATAAAAAATTTCTACTAGAAAACTGCTTTAAGAAGCAATAAAAAAACTGTCTCAAATGAAATCTAACTTATGATGAAATGGAAGGGCAAAAAAGGTACAAAAATCACCTGTCTTTTGAGGCATTAATGACAACGGGCAAAAGCCTCTGGTAGGTTATGTCAGAACCCATGACTGGAGATAAAAGAGCTATAGCATGCAGGAAAGTCATGCGGTACAAATAGTGTGGATTATTCATCTTGTCCAGCACCTGAAGAAAACAAAATCCAATAGCCCTTTGATATCCTCTTCCCAACAAAGTAAGCATATTTAATAACATTGATTACAAGAGGTAACACTTAACATGTTCTATGATTGTAACATGGCACAATTTTTAATTTAAATTCAAATACAATGAATAACAATCTACCACATGACAGCCAAAATTATGATTTTAAAAACTACAACTATTTTATTCAATACATAATTATCATATCATGTACGTAATTATTTTTAAATTGAAGCAAGACCATAATAATTTTGATTTTTAAAAAGTATACCTATTTTGCTAACTTGAATTCAAATTCAAAATTACAATTATTTTATTTAACACCTAAATATTACTTCAATTTTTATATTTAATTAAATAGAACTCAACTAATTTATTTATTGGAAGTGCATATGGATATATGATA
>NW_021568367.1:0-221 GCF_001605985.2 Dendrobium catenatum
CTCGTAAGGATGCTAAGAAAGCAATATGCGATGCAAAAATATTAGTTTTTAGTGATTTATATAATAGATTAGATACTAAAGAGGGAGAAAGATATATGTATAAGTTAGCCAAACAAAGAGATGAGTAGTAAGGATTTAGTTCAAGTGAAGTGTATTAAGGATGAAGCTCAAAAAATACTTTTCCTAGAATATGATATTCAACAAAGGTGGATGAGATATTT
>NW_021568368.1:0-410 GCF_001605985.2 Dendrobium catenatum
TGAACTGTTCGTACATCTTCGTACCAGGACGACGGCTATTTATGAAGATCGTACTGTACAATTTTGAATCGTACTGTACGAACAGTAACGGCTACTTTTGAATTCAGAGGTTTTTGGAGCCTTTTTTAGATATCAATCAAGTCCTTTTTCAGCAAGATTTACAGAGGGGGTGAACGTGTTTAGAGAGGGATTCCAAGGGAAAGAGCTCTAGAGAAATTCTTGAGGGTTGAGAGAGGAAGGAGGAGGTGAGCGTTGTGAGGGAGAAGAGGTGTGAGGGAGATCACACGGTTGCTCCAGCTTGCTGCATCTTGCTCCTCCTGTGGCCCTAGAAGGATTTGAGGGAGGATCTCTATGGGAAAGGCTCGTCTACATTCGTTACCTCGAGGTTCTCTACCTTCTCCAGGAGGGAG
>NW_021568369.1:0-445 GCF_001605985.2 Dendrobium catenatum
CCAGAACCGAGCAGATTGGGATCAACCCGAGCCGTTTTTGAATCCAGATCAAATTGAACCCAATTGCCACTTGCATTGGGTACACCAGACCCAGACCCACTTCCCACATCAAGCCCAGGGTCTGGCCTGACCTGGGTTGAGTCCAATTTGACCCAAACCGACCAGGTTTGGGTCCGATCAAGCCACCAAGTCGATTTGAGCTTCCCCAGGCTCAATTGAGCTCACCCTCGACTCCAGCACATCCCCATCAATCTTCCCAGGTCAACCCGACCCAAACCCCGACCAGCGGCGGTCAAAACCAATGGAGAACAAGCTCCGATGGTCCCCCAAGGACGATCCTGACCCAAAGTCTTCCAAAGGCTGTGGCTCACAAGCTCGACGCTCATGAGCCCTCTGGGATGATGTCCTCTTCCACCTGGCATCAATCCGCAGCCCCTCCAGCTCA
>NW_021568370.1:0-259 GCF_001605985.2 Dendrobium catenatum
TATTTAAAATGAAGAGCTAAACTTAGTATACCAAATTCCTAAGTTTTGAGTTCCTAGCAGATATCTTAGAATCCTTTTTACTACTGTCATATGTGATTCTTTTGGATCTGATTGAAATCTAACACACAAACAAACACTAAACATGATATCGAGTCGGCTAGCAGTCAAGTAAAGCAAAGATCCAATAATCCCTCTAACTTTTTTTATCAATATATTTTCCCGTAGGGTCCTTATCCAACTAAACTGAGGAACTCATAGG
>NW_021568371.1:0-427 GCF_001605985.2 Dendrobium catenatum
CATGGGTTTGGAATGGCAAAAGATGGTGGCAATACCATATTAGATTTTTGTTTAGCTTATGATTTTTTAATTGTTAATACCTTATTTAAGAAAAGGAACGAGCATCTCATCACTTATAAAAATGGATATAGTATAACTCAAATCGACTATTTTCTTATAAGAAAATTAGATCGTTTGATTGTAAAGTTATTCCGAGTGAAGATTTTGTATCCAACATCGATTATTAATTTTGGACTTTAAGATAAATGGGTAGAAAATAAAAAATAAAGTAAAATAATATTTTAGGATTAGATGGGGGTATTTAAAGAATATTAAGAAAAATATTTGTGAGAATAAAAATATTTGTGAGAGTAAGATTTTAGATATTAAGATTTTATTTGTGCATGAGAATGCTAATGTTATGTGGGAAAAAGTGGCTAGTGATATT
>NW_021568372.1:0-419 GCF_001605985.2 Dendrobium catenatum
AAGCCATCATGTGTTATTAAATTCCATTTAAACTCTCGTTTTGAGCAAATAGAGAAGTTCTTAGAAGAATTAAGGAAAAAGTGAAGAGAGAGAAATAAAAATCAGATTTTGGGCGACTTCAAGCAATTTTTGTCCGTCGGCCTAATTGGAAAACTTGTTCGCCTCAAGGTAAGGCATATTACGTCCATCTTAATTTTTTTAAATATATGAATTTTATTGAATATTTCGATTAAATTTTTATATTTGTTAGTAAAAAATGGGGATAACTTTGCAAAGGTAAAACTTTCACTGCTTAACTTTTTATATGTTATAGAGATTATGATTATGCGCATTTTGAATATTTTTAAAAATTTTACACATGGGGTTTTGAAATTTATGAGATTTTTATTGAATAAAAAATTATCTTGATTGAAAAATAA
>NW_021568373.1:0-326 GCF_001605985.2 Dendrobium catenatum
GGACGTAGGTCAAGTTGATCGAACCACTATAAACCCTTGTGTTCTTTTTACTACTTCCGCTTTTAATTTTTTTGCACTTATTTTCTGTGGTGATTTTGTTTTGATCTTTATTGTGCTTTGTTTTAACATTTTTTAAAATACCAATTCACCCCCTCTTTTGGTTAGCCTTGAGCTAGTTCATAAGGGCCTAACATCCCTAACAAACTTTCATAATTCATGTATACAGTGTGTGAAATGCTACTATATAACGTGTACATTGTTTATATAATCCTTGTTCATAGCATTTATAATACTTGTATAAACTTATACATTTTTTGTATAACGCT
>NW_021568374.1:0-240 GCF_001605985.2 Dendrobium catenatum
AAAGAAAGAAAGAATGAAAAAAGAATAAATCCAAAAAAACACAACAAAAACACAAAAAATGAACAAAATATGCAAACACAAAAAAAATAAAGCACACAAAACAATTTAAACATCATCTTGCTTCTGGTCTGATGATTCAGAAGCTAGGTCTGCCCAGGAGATTTTTTGCGTTACGTTACTTGTCTTTTCTCTAATTTGCTTAGCTTTAGTCTTTTTCTCTTTCAGGACGAGTTCTCAAAT
>NW_021568375.1:0-1376 GCF_001605985.2 Dendrobium catenatum
CCCCAGACAACTCCTGGTTCAAAGCTGCTGCCCACTGATTTGATCCCCACGATCTCCCTAGGACGTTGCCATCATCCACATGGCAGCGATCCGAGCCCTCTCCAGCTTAATCCCGGCCGTCCAAGCTCCCGAAAGGTGACCAAATAGCCTCGAGCTCCCCAAACCACCAAAAGCATCCACATTCATTCGAAATCGATTCCCAGAGCTTCTTCGAACTCCCAGACGCTCGCTTCAAGCTCCCAGATCAATCCCTTCATCCGTTCGAGCAAGCGCCCCTGAAAGCTTTTGGCGTCCCGCTCGAAGTCGCACCTCTGGCCATCCTCCGGTCCCGACGTCTGAAGGAGATCAGTTCGTTATCATCCCCTGAAGCTTCCTGATACAGAAGCTCATTCGTTGAGGCCTTCTCAAGTGTGAAGGAAACCTTCACCCCAACGGATCTCCACCATTGGATTGAAGGTTTCTACAGTCCTGATCCTCCCTATGAAATTTTATCGGAGTTCACCGGCAGGATTGCCCGGATCAAGCCGGAGAAGCTCTGCGGTTTCGAATACGCACGGGAGGTTGAAGACAAATCTCAGCCGTTGATTTCGATCAACGGCTCGTATTAGGTCCCGCGGTATCGGAGCGCATTTGATCCCAGCCGTTCGATCCGCCATCTGACGGCTGTGGTTAATCCAGCCGTTAACGGTTAGCGCCAATGATTGCTTGGCCAATCAGCGCGCGGTGCGTGTAAAGAGCCGCTGACTATGTAATTGCCGAATTAAAAAATCCAGAAATTCAAGGGAACTTCAAAAATTTATAACTCCCTCCACACTTGTCCAAATTAGGTGTTCTTAAGCTCATTGGAAAGGTCACAGGGAGATCTACAAAATCCATATGGTTTCAGACCCTGGTTAGGTCAGTGTTAGGCTTTCAATTTGATCATTTTATGAATTTCTTTAATTACTTTTTAAATACAGGTCCACCAGGTCTGGAATTTTGGGAGATTGAAATTGGACATGTTTTTGACATGTCCAAATTTTATCTTCCCATTTTAAGTTGTTCAAGGGCATTTTCTCCAATTTTTAAGTTTAAGGGTAACCCTTAAATTCAAAATGGGATATAGACCTATCCAATGGGATTTAGGGTGTGATTTTTGGTGTGCTGATGATGAGTAGCATAAGGAGTGTAGAGCCACTGATTTTGCCCCAATCCAAGCTTAGGATAGACCCTTATAGTGATTTGAATGTGACTTAGAGCTCACCTTGGGTGGTTTAGTTAACCACCTTAGAGTATTCCATTTGAGCTCAAATTTGGTGGGTTTAGTCCTTAGGGTCAGGTGATCCGATGGTCCAAATTTTATTAAATTTGGAGTTCATTTGGTTCCCCAAGTAGGA
>NW_021568376.1:0-303 GCF_001605985.2 Dendrobium catenatum
TATTTTTAATGAAAATTATAAAAAAAAAACATTTAAAATCATATATATGCATTCCCATTAAAAAAGAAATATATACATCACTCTCTGTCTTATTATTTATTAAAAAAATAATATTACTCTGATGGTTATTAATGAATTGAGTTAAAAAATTGTTTTTATACTTAAGGTTTTTTTTTAATTGATTAAATTAAATCTTAGTTTTGAACTATATTTAGATTATTTAAATTTAAATTAGTATAAGATCATAATCTTCCAAATTTTAAATTAATTATTTATTAATTCTAAATTATTTTAATTAGATTA
>NW_021568377.1:0-205 GCF_001605985.2 Dendrobium catenatum
AATTTGTCCCCTTCCATCTATTTTTTAGTCTTTATTATAAAGATTTTTAGACAATTGTCTCTCTCTCCTAAAAGTTTTAAAATACTACAGTCTTTAGACAATTGCCCTCATCATAATTAAATACATATGTAGATGTGCTATTGTTAGGAAACGATGAATCAAATATGAAGAGAAAAAAATTCTTATAATCAAAATTTGTTTCGGG
>NW_021568378.1:0-306 GCF_001605985.2 Dendrobium catenatum
AAATGTCAAAATAGTCCAATATATCTATTGGTAAGTTACACTTATCTTAATAAGTCATGAAGACATTACTAATTAGAATGTTCAATCTCAATAAGTCATCCAAATTTCATTTTTCATGAACTTATTGACAAAACGAATATCTCATTCTGGCAAATTCAATGATGTCAAAAATATTTTTCTATCTAAGTTCAAAAGGACAAGAATCAAGCACTCAAATTCATTATTAAAAATTCAATAGATTATTTTATAGACTAAGGCTACGTTTGAGGCAGCTTTCTTAATGTTTCTCAAAGTAGCTTTTTAGTA
>NW_021568379.1:0-216 GCF_001605985.2 Dendrobium catenatum
ACCATTCTGTTCTGATATGATCTGAATTTCTGATTTCGGTATGATTCTGACTCTGTTGAATTAAATATGTTCTGATTTGATCTGATCTGTACGACTCTGATTCTGATTTGATATATGTCCGTATAAGTTCTGATTTGGATTTTGTTTTGATATCTGTCCGATTCTGTTCCGATTTTTGTTTGAATTTCTGTCTGATGAGTTTGGTTTTGGATTCTG
>NW_021568380.1:0-1544 GCF_001605985.2 Dendrobium catenatum
CTATCACATTCTTAATAATTTTCTCACACGGCCCTTGTGAAGGGGAAATTGTTCTTTGTGGAGTCCGAACATATGCATAAGCTCTGTGTATTTACTGCGTATTCGTAGATACGCAGTAAATAAGCAGCAAATAATTAGTTGTGAAGATTTGCTGCGTATTTACTACACAGAGTGTAAGCAGTTTGTACGCAGTGCGTCCAGTAATCCAGAAGATCCTCTACGTTCGGACTCCACACCGAATAATTTTGTAAGGCTATAACCTCGCACCCACTCACTTGCGTTGAACAGCCAAATTGCTATCATATTTTTTTCTTAGATCTTCCCAACATGTCTGAACATCCAAAGTTAAGCAGTACGGTTAAATTTTGGATATACAATAGATGCTTAAAAATGGTCAAAGCAAGGAGAAATTATTATGTACCGACGTCGGATCGCAGTTCTACATCCGGATGCCGCGGTACCGAGCGGTATCGAGCCGATGTACCTATCGGTACCGAACAGTATCGAGTCACGATACAATAAAAGGGTGACGTGATGCATTCTGATTAGTCTCCGAACAACATTAGATATCCGCACATAATAATTTTTCCAAAGCAACGGGTCTGTATAAGTAGTTTGTTGTCTAAATTTCTTCTAACTTTTCAAACAATTAGACGCCAAGATCTGTTCGTTCAGACGCAGGAGTTGGGCAATTTGGCATTGCTCATTTAAGATGAAGCGTAAAAGTCATGAAGTAATTGCTGTAGCTCACAATTCCCCTCGTCTATAAAAACTTAACTTCTCAACTAAACAATAAATTAAAAAAAAAAAAAAAAATTGTATTGCTTGATTTCTGATCAGACAAACATGTAGGTGAAAACTAATTTCATTTCAATTACTTTTATAATTTTTATTTTCATTTCTTTTAGGCTTCATTTGAGGAGAAATTATTTTGTGTGGTTACCAGACTGTCTGAAGACGAATGAGAGCGCACCACATCATTCGGTACACAATAGTACATGGCAAAAAAATGATGCGACTTGTTCTCATTCGTCTTCGGATGTTGTCCGGTGATCGCACAGAATAATTAATCTCATTTGAGATGATTTTATATCACTATTTTTTTTATGCTTTTAAGAATTTTTTGTTCTAAAACTAATTTTAGTTGAAATTGGTACGTTTTCTTAGATTAATTTTTGTTATTTTTATAGTGATGGGCAGGACTTAAATGTTCTTTGGCGAAATTTCTAGTTTTAGTGCCTATATACTTTTCTACGCGCTACTTGTTTTCTTTCTTATTCAATGTCTATTTAATTTGATAGGACTGTACTCTGTGGGTTCAGTTCACCGAACCTGCTTAACCAATTTGTACGCAGCGGAAACGCAATACAGATCTGAAGTTGAACCTAATTCTAACGAATTTTGTTCAGTTGGTTTGATTAGGCTTTTTACAGAAAATCAAAAAGTTCAGATGATTTTTGGATAATGTATGAGCTCTACAAAGATTTTATTTGGGACAATTTTTTTTGTTGCTTTTTAAAATAATTTTTATTATAATTGTTTTT
>NW_021568381.1:0-268 GCF_001605985.2 Dendrobium catenatum
AAACGTTTCTTGGTAGTCAATGCCATACGTTTGAGTATACCCTTTTAACACTAGTCTTGCCTTATATCTCTCCAGTGTGCCATCAGCTTTGTATTTTACTGAGAACACCCATTTGCAGCCGACCGATTTTTTCCCTATCGGTAGATTGATGATCTCCCATGTTTTGTTCTTCTCCAGGGCCTGCATTTCATCTTTCATGGCATTTCTCCAGTTTTTATCAGATAAGGCCTTAGAAACATTGTTAGGAATATGGATATCTTCTAATGTA
>NW_021568382.1:0-445 GCF_001605985.2 Dendrobium catenatum
ACGAATATTTTAATATAAATTTATTAGATTAAAATAAAAACTATTAAATTTATTTTAAAATACTCTACGTCAAAATTTATATTACACTAATTTTAAAATAAATTTAATAATTTTTCAAATGGGATAAATTTTAAAATAATCTTTCAACTATTCATATATAATTATTTTAGTCGAAAAGTATAATATTGCTTAAATTTAGATTTAGTTTATGACAACTTTCGTGCTGTTTTCTAAAACAGCTAGCTTTTTATTACCAAAAAATTTAAATTCAAGAAATTTTTGTACGAGAAAGTTGTTTTAGAAAGCAAGAAGAAAGTCATCCCAAACGATGTCTTAGTCATTTGATTATATAAAATTGATCCAAAATGACCTTTTTCGTATTTAATTAGGATTTATTTGCATAATCGGTGGATTAAATTGAGGCAATGTGATATTATAAGATTAA
>NW_021568383.1:0-289 GCF_001605985.2 Dendrobium catenatum
CGTCTTCATTCTCAGGTTGTGAGTGTTCACTCTCTGAGTCTTCCACCTTTAGTGCCATATTCTTCTCCTTTCGTGGTTCACCTACATCAATCTTTCTTTTACTTACTCCTTGCTCATAAGTAATGAGTGAACCAAGAAGATTGTCAATACAGTAAATGTTAAGATCTTTAGACTCTGTAATTATAGTAATTTTAGCATCATAAGCATTAGGTAAACATCGAAGAATCTTATTAACCATTTCAGCATTAGTTATTTCCCTACCAAGTGCATGCAAAGAAGTGACAATTTG
>NW_021568384.1:0-308 GCF_001605985.2 Dendrobium catenatum
GCACCCCTTAGTCTGGCAGGGACCCTCCAAAAGGAAATAGCTTCTTAACCAATGGTTTCCACAAGCAGACCAGGGATGCGAGCCCCAGCCACATCATCGCCCATTCCACCAAAAAATACCACAATAAACCATAAAACTGGGAGAAACAAACAAAATTAACTTTTACGACGTCCCCTGCCACGGAATCTTCCACGAGGTGCCACAGAAACTGGCCTAACCAAAGTAAAATCATTTCCAGGGTCTGAACCACCACAAATATTAGGGGAAAAACCACCCGCATCCGAAAATTCTGACTCATATTCAGAAGA
>NW_021568385.1:0-205 GCF_001605985.2 Dendrobium catenatum
ATCAAGAAGATAGTGGATCAAATTGCTTCAGCAGGATAGACGGTGGACTCTGAAGATGTGATTTTATACATCCTAAATGGGCTCCCTCCGGCCTACCAGTCGTTCACCACAACCATTCGAACAATGCAAAATACGCTAACTCTAGATCATCTGTATGCCCTCCTGATCAGTGAGGAAATACATCTGAAATCTGCTGCTCTAAAAT
>NW_021568386.1:0-593 GCF_001605985.2 Dendrobium catenatum
AAAGATTACATAATTGATTTATAGATCAATAGAATGCAATCCAATAATTAACGCTCAAAGCTATCGACTTATTTTTTGAAGTACGATAGATGATGTGTGATATATCGCCTTATAGTCTCCATTGCAAATAAGATCGAGAAGACTCAACAAATTATAAGATTAGCACTCTTTAAATTTTCATAAAAATTTTAAATGGCTTGATTTACAGTAGCATTAGGAATTTAATTTGTGGTATGTACTGTATCTCAAGAAATGTAGGAAAACTTTTTTTAAAACTGAATCATTGTTCTTTGCAAGGTTTGTGTTGAAGTGTAAGAGATGTTAAAGTTATACACCATCATGGTTTGTGTTATTAGTGGGATCCAATATATCAGTTACTATTTTGTTTAGGTTCATTGGAAAATATATATGTTCTACATCAGCGTAGTATATCAAGGGAAAATGGAACATTTCCTCATTTATTTATAAACTCGCCTTCTTCTTTCTATAATTGATTTGAGCTTGATATTTGCTCAATCAATCTATTAAAACTATAACAATAAGCTCTTTCAAAGTTAATATGATCAAAGCAGCTACTAGCTTTCTACGAAAAA
>NW_021568387.1:0-439 GCF_001605985.2 Dendrobium catenatum
CCCTTAATGAAGAGTCACCTAAATCTACTAGTTATTAAAAGATTGATTAATGTCAAAACGATGTGTATTAGATCAAGGGGTTATGACACTAGTTTTCTAAGTTGATGTTTCATCCCAAAAAGGATGTGTGAAGTTCACCTAGATTGATCTAAGTTAACTAAGACACAACCTTAACTGTTGTCCTTAATGTCACTAGGTTATAGGTTTACAATCAAAGTATACTAACCCTTTGAACACTAGTTATAAGTACAACAAAACATAACAATCATGAATAATAAAAGTGCCCTAATGCTCTATGGAAAGATTATAGTGAGTTATTAAAGTCATAGGTCACATAGTGACTTATGGACTTTAATTATTAACTATAAAAGACTAGATGTTTCAATATGAATTGAAGGGGCTTGAAGACATAGAAAACATTTTCAAATCCAATTCAATT
>NW_021568388.1:0-527 GCF_001605985.2 Dendrobium catenatum
CCACATCGAGAATCAAAATGTGGTTCATACTCACTATGAGAAGTCTAATACAAATATTTTGGTATGAAGTCTCGATGATATAGATCAACAGTTACGTCATCTAGGCTTATCTGCACCTAATTTTTATGTTTAAAACATGAGCAACGAAACATTCCATCTAAGATGAAGATGGACAGTTGAGAAGCTGTTTGAATGAAAATGTTCACCACTCTAATGAACTCATCGATTAATATCTTTTGTCCTTGCACCAATCAATTATACATCTAACTTCTTTGATTTCTGAAATCCATAATATAACCTACATATAATATGGATATATTAGATAATATTATAATATTTATTAAAGAAAAATACAAATAGTCTTAGATTTCTCGGAAGGCCATCGTTTTAATTAAGTGACCAAACCAACCAAGGCGACTCTCTCTAATCTTATCTTCCATTAAGTGACCAAATAAGGGGATAGGTTTTACCTTCCACTAGATAGGAAGGGATCATCGTTGAAGGAGTGAACTCGAATAACCACGTGT
>NW_021568389.1:0-1292 GCF_001605985.2 Dendrobium catenatum
TGTATAAACTTATACATAACATGTACAAAATTTGTATGAACTTGTACATAGTGTGTATAATACTTGTTCATAGCATGTATAATACTTGTCATATCATGTATAAACTTGCACATAATATGTAAAAATTATGTATATAGTATATATAAACTTTTACATAGTATGTATAAGCCTTATACATGGCATTTATAAACTTGCACAGTGTGTAAAAATTATGTATATTGCATGTATAAACTTACACATGATATGTATAATCCTTATACATAGCGTGTTTAAACTTGCACATAATGTGCATAACTCTGTTTGTAGTTTGTATAATTCTTATACATAGCATGTATAAACTTGTACATAGTTTGTACAATGATTGTATATAGCACGTGTGTAATGTTTGAATAAACTTGAATATAGTCTGTATAATATTTATAAATAGTTTGTATAATATTTGTATATAGATTGTATAAACTTATACATAGTGTGTATAATACTTGTATTAACTTGTATATGATATGTTTAATACTTGTACATAGCATCTGTAATACTTGTATAAACTTGTACATAGTATATACAATGCTTGTACATTGCATGTACAAACTTGTACATAGTTTTCATAATACTTATATATATTGTTTACAAACATATATGTAGTGTGTATAGTGCTTGTTCATAGCATATATAAATTTATATATAGTGTGTATAAATTTATATATTACGTGTATAAACTTATACATAGTGTGTATAATACTTGTGCATAGCATGTACAAACTTGTACATAGTGTATAAAATATTTATACATAACGTGTATAAACTTATATAATTCATGTATAATGCTTGTACATAATATGTATAAACTTATACATAGTGTGTATAATACTTATATATATCATGAATATAATATTTAAAATTCTTATATATAGCGTGTATAAACTTATACAAAGTGTGTATAATTTTTATTTATAGTGTGTAAAATGCTTGTACATATCGTATATAAACTTGTACATTGTGTGTATAATACTTGTATATTGCATATAAAATTTATACATAGTGTTTATAAAACTAATACATAATGTTTATAACGCTTATACATAGTGTGTACAAACTTATACATAATATGTATATTGCTTGGACATAGCGTGTATAAATTTATACACAGTGTGTATATTATTTATAGATCGCATGTATAAACTTCTAAATAGTATGCATAATGCTTGTATGTATAATACTTTTATATAGCGTTTATAAAGCTTGTATATATCATATATAATACTTATATATAGCTTGTTTAAACTTATACATAG
>NW_021568390.1:0-235 GCF_001605985.2 Dendrobium catenatum
GAGGAGATCAACAAGTAGCACAATCATGCTATCTTAGGCAGGCTCAACCACACTCATCAGTTACCCTAAGCATCGAAGACTTTGATCTTCGGAATGAAGATACTCCTCAAAGGGCCTCCCCTGTAGAAGATCTTACCTGTGTCTCCCTATCAGAAGAACATCCCTCGAGAACAGTACAGATCGGATCACTCCTCTCAGATACAGAGAAAAAAGAATACGTAGAATTTCTACGCAC
>NW_021568391.1:0-350 GCF_001605985.2 Dendrobium catenatum
GTCCCAAAGATAACTAACTTGAGAGAAGCAGGGGAAACAAAACAACATTAAAAAAAATGCCAACATGCTACAAAACCCTATGGCGCCCAAGCAGTAACAAACAACATACAAAATAATAGATAAAAAAAAAAGAAAGTAATACATAACCCAATAGAAGAAAAAGGGAAAATGATCCAAGAGGGAAAAACTAGGAATAAGTTAATAGGAACAACAAAAATAAAACCCAATGAGAGGAAACCCAAAGCATTAATAGGATCTAATTGAAATTACGAGATACGCCAAGAGGGGGGTGAATTGGAAAACTTGTTGCAATAAAAAATCCTAAACAAAAGTTCTAATAATAATTTTTT
>NW_021568392.1:0-299 GCF_001605985.2 Dendrobium catenatum
TTCATTGCAATTGTTCTTCCACAGCCACCATACCTCGTTCGGAGACCATCACCTCTTTTGGAGTCCAGACGTAGCGCTAAGTCCGATGTCCGCATATAATAATTTATCCACAACTTTTATCTACGCATATAATTAAATCTTTGTGCAAAACTAAGATAATAAGCATAGAGTCAACGGCCAATGCACTCGCAACAAGACCAACATCACTAAAAAACCAAATCACCTCTATGCCATACATGCTTTTCTTGCATTGCTCATTCCACAATGCTAATAGCCTATCATACAATGTAAGCAATCGA
>NW_021568393.1:0-328 GCF_001605985.2 Dendrobium catenatum
GAGGCAAGCCCTAGTAGGGTACCATGCCCCACAACAGTCGAGTCACTCAAACCACTCCTGCTTCTCCAGTGGGGATGTCGAGTCCACCCGAACATGACTCATCGACACCTACTCCAGTCAGACCAGTTCTGTTTACAAGTACAAGTCATCCTGATTCATCTGCACAACCTGAATCTACAAATGTTGATGATCAAGCTAACTTTTTAATATTAAATAAATCAATATTCGAGCTTTTCGACAAGTACAACTTCATCCAGAAGAAGGTAGCAGAGGTGGAAGCAACCAATCAATTACAAGAACATCGGATACATTTTTTGGAGGATTCCAT
>NW_021568394.1:0-458 GCF_001605985.2 Dendrobium catenatum
TTATCATTATTTTCTCCCTCTTTTATTGTTGCTTTCAGAATTTTTTATGATGGAAAGCTACTTTTTGCTATTAGAGAAGCTAAGGCTTTGTTTGGGATGCCTTTTTAATTGCTTTCTAAAACAGCTTTCTAGTACAAAAATTTCTTAAACTAAAAGATTTTGTACTAGAAAGTTGCTTAAGAAAATGGTCCCAAACATAGCCTAAGTCACTTTCTCCGTAACAACTTTCCAACTAATTTATAAAATGTTGCACTCGTCCGAATGTTTGTAATTTTTGTAAATGTGATTATAATGTTGCTATGAGAACAATAACTTTTTTAAAAGTTGTTATAAAAGGCATATTTCCAACACAAATTTCTTGAAATAAGAGAGAGAGAGAGAGAGAGAGAGAGAGAGAGAGAGATATTAAGATTTTGGTCAAAAAAGCAAAGTAGTAATAAAGTTATCTTAAACAGACT
>NW_021568395.1:0-1192 GCF_001605985.2 Dendrobium catenatum
AGTCGACTATATTTTATGAAAGAAAAAATAAAGGCTTTGAGAAGGTTGAAAGGTTGCCAAAGGGAATAAAAAAATCATGCAGAGGTAAAAAAATAAAAAAAGAAATCATAACAAAACTACATTTCTTGGCACACCATCATTATTTAAAGAAGTTTGAAAATAGAGACCATGTGATTCTCCATATTAGTAAGGAGAGGTTGAAGGGGGAGACTAGAAAAATTAAAGTAAGTATGAGCCATTTAAGATCCTTAAATAGATCGAAGAAAATGCATACCAATTAGCTACTTGCCTACATGAAAATCCATTCTATAGTGGATGTGGACTATTTAAAACCATTAGAGCCTACATTGTTAAATAATGAGTTGTGGATGTTTGACTCCATCTCGATGACTTATCGTTATGCCAAAGGACTCAATTATTTGAGAAAAGAACTATGTCAACCCACCCATCACAACACTAAAATGTTGTATAATGAGCAAGAAGGAACAAATGATTACCAATGTTAAATTCTATAATTCAGTGTAATAACTCAAACTCTTAACTATCGAGATATTGTCTACTTTAGCCTAAAGGCCTCACGATTTTGTCATGTTTGTGTAACTTCCCAGGAGGTCACCCATCCCAAGGTTTTTTTTTGGATGAGCATGCTCTGTGGAGTTTTTTAAATGAAATTCTAACTATTATATCAAAAGGCACCTTGATATTCAAGAGTTTAGCTTCTTTTATTATAGGGGTTTCACAATCTCACTCACTTAAGTTAATGACATTATCGTCAGTATCCCTATCCAAGAATCATCCAACATGTAGATAGAATTCTAGAGGTGGCCCCATAATTTCAAGTGGTGACTCATCTCATGTAACATTTTGTCCCATACAGGGTTCAAGAGGTTGCTTATATGATGTAGCACTTTGTCTTATATGATGTATTACTCTGATACCAATTCTAACAACTCAAACTCTTAACTATCGATATATTGTTTGCTTTGGCTTAAGGGCCTCACAGTTTTATCATGTTTGTGTAACTTCCCAAGAAGTCACACGTCCCAAGATTTGTCCAGGATGAGCACGCTTAACTACAGAGTTTTTTAAATGAAATTCTAACAATTACATCAAAAGACACCTCGATATTTAAGAGTTTAGCTTCTTTTACTTAAGAGTTTCACATTTAGAGAAATGATCATCATTGTTCCCC
>NW_021568396.1:0-259 GCF_001605985.2 Dendrobium catenatum
TCTTTCATTATTGTTGAAGTATTAATCAAAATCAGCCTAATATTTGTGTTCTAGTAATTTCTTCTTCCCTATTTTGTTGTTTTCACTTCCAAATCGCATCAGATTGTTCCATCAAAAGTAAAGCAACTCCAATTTTGCCTCCATCTAGAAATCTTCTTAGCTTTTTGTCTTGTTGATGGATTCTCCTTTGCAAGTGGTCTTCTATAAATATCTCCTTGCCTAGAGTGGTCTTGGAGTAGATGGTGTCACCTAAGCAACA
>NW_021568397.1:0-315 GCF_001605985.2 Dendrobium catenatum
ACACACATATATATGTCATGTTCCAAAACATACATAGCTTACTTTCCAAAGATATATACACTTCACTTTTTCAAAACCCACACATATTCCACTTTTATACACATATGCAAATTACTTTTTCTTGCCAAACAAAATACTTTACTTTTCATTCAAACATACACTTTTCTATTCTTCAAATCATACACCAGTTTTACCACATTTCCACCTTTACACATTTCGCCTTTCTTAACATACATAAATTCATCAAACACTTTATTTTCATAAACAAAAGAAAAATGCTCTTTTTCAAATCATTGTATGAGAATATGCAAATTG
>NW_021568398.1:0-442 GCF_001605985.2 Dendrobium catenatum
AAGAATATGACATTATGCAAGTCAAAAAGAATTTCTCTGAAGCATTCAACAAATTGACATTGACAATTTTCCAAAAAAAATTAAAAAATACTAATTGACACCATAAATTCTTGGAGTTTTATTGTTGTTCATCTTCAGAACTATGGATAACAACTCTTACTTCAAAAAAGCTGCATTTAACACCTATTTTCAACATCATCAAACATAATTTCAAGACTGAACTCATGCCAATTAGAAAGGGAACATAGCCTATGCCTCCATTTGAACATAAAAAACATTCAATTGCTTACGAGTCAGTAACCAAGCTGCCATCCACACCAGTCAGTTGATTAATCATATTACCATTCCTCTTTGCTGAAGCATATTAATGAAAGAAACAAGAATTTTTATCTCCCTCCTCCGCCAAATATGCCTTTGCACGCTGTTTCCACCAACCAAAGAG
>NW_021568399.1:0-305 GCF_001605985.2 Dendrobium catenatum
AGGAACAATAGAGCCTGCGCAATTTCAAAGTTACAGTGGGCCGATTCACTTAGAAAGAACTTTAACAGCACCAGCTTTGCAACGTCTAAGTCGAGTAGAAGAGGAAAAACAATTTGCTGAAACATAAAGGTAAAACTATGGAATGTTGGAGAATAATAGTGGTTTATATTTTTCATTGATTTGCTTTGCATATGTACAATCGTTTGGGTGATGGATCGCAGCAATAATTCTTTTTCCTCTTCTTAAAAATACAAGTCTCGAGTACACTGTAAAATTAGAGTTTTTTTCTCAAAGAGCTCTCTAAG
>NW_021568400.1:0-377 GCF_001605985.2 Dendrobium catenatum
ATATATAAACAAAATAATAATAATAATATAAAATAATAACCAAAAATAAAAATACATTTTCACTGTTTTTAAAATAATTTAAAATTTATAGATCTTTTTTATAATTTTTTTTTAACTTGTAGAGAATAAAAATACGATCAAAACGAGGTATTACACATCAAAAAATGGAGCGAAAATGAATTTTTGGTGATTTTCAAAGTTCTGCTTCTTAAAAATACACTTAAAATTAAATAAAACCTAATTAACATTTTAATCCGTCGGCTAGGGTTACGTGGTGCAACCCTACTGGTTTCGCGGACACGGGTGGCGGCGCCCAATCATGGGCAATTATTGGGCGCCGCCGCCAATCATCATGCAATGATTACGGCGGCGGCGGG
>NW_021568401.1:0-301 GCF_001605985.2 Dendrobium catenatum
TTGACATAATTGACGCGTGTCAGAGGTGTGTTGTATCCGATACGTGTCGGACACTGCATACCTCTTTGAGGAGAAGTGACGGTGCATCATAGACACCAGGAAATCTACTATACAAATTTAGAAGTTTGTACAGTTCTCTTTCTCTCTTACTCTTCTTATCTCTCTTCACACTTACATGAAAAGCAAGAAAGAAAATTATCCAACCCAGCTCGCAGCGCCGTGGCACTCCACGCTCTGTTTCCAGTCTGTCTGACATGCCACAACGCTGGAATTTCGAGCGTCACAGCGCTCCGCCCTCTAT
>NW_021568402.1:0-219 GCF_001605985.2 Dendrobium catenatum
TCTCTTTATAAGTACATCATTCCTAGTAACATTCTACTTTGCAGGAAAGTAAAAGCAGCAAAGTAAACACAAAAAAAGTAAATGCAGTTATGAGTGTGTTGTGAACAGTTATAAATGTCAAAAAATAAAGACAAAAAAGTAAAGTACACGGTCCACACTTATTCACTCAGCTCTCTGGTGCACTAATAGAAAGTAAATATGCATGCTATGATTTGCAGA
>NW_021568403.1:0-278 GCF_001605985.2 Dendrobium catenatum
ATTGGGGAGCCAGCTAACCACCTAGTTGATTTAAAATTTATGAACCCGGTCTTTTATGAAAGAGTGGTAGGGACGTTGTAATTAAAGTTTTGGAGGGTTGGGGCCGACATCTAAAAAAATTTTCCTAGTTGGCCCCTTTAACTTATGTTGGGTGCTAAAATGCTAAACTGGTGCAATTAAGATTTTTGACTCTTTTAGTTCGTATCTAATGCAATGCATGCTAGTTGATAACTTCCAAATAAAGTATGCTTGAAATTTTAAAAATAGGCTTAGAAAAT
>NW_021568404.1:0-324 GCF_001605985.2 Dendrobium catenatum
TGTTATTTGTTGATCATGCACACACACAGAGGGAGCAAAAACTGATTAAAAATATTATTTAACTTTTCTGTTCATCGTACTGTACGAATTTATTTCGTACTGTACAATCTAGTGTAACAGAAATAAATTAAAATATTTTTTTTTCTGGAAAAAATTATTTTGAATATAACTAATCGTACTGTACGATCACCACATCGTACTGTACAATCACCACATCGTACTGTACAATCTGTTATAATTAGAAAGCTGGTTGTCCATTAAATTAAGCAAAGATTTGAATTTGAAAAGTTGTTCGACTCGTACTGTACGATCCTAATCGTACTG
>NW_021568405.1:0-225 GCF_001605985.2 Dendrobium catenatum
TTGTAGGGACCAGTGTATTTATTTTAATACATTCATACCAGGCTTTCAAAGCCTATAACAATGAGAATTCACTATCAAGGGCACAAAGTCTACAAGAAACCCGATCCTCGATCAACAGCTTGGCCGAGTTGACAAGGTTCAATCAAATAAATAGAAATGACCCCAAATACCCCGATGATGGCCGTGTTGAATGTGAATCTCAACCGGAGGGGTTAATCTCTCATA
>NW_021568406.1:0-570 GCF_001605985.2 Dendrobium catenatum
CCCGGATCCAACCTCTTGTTGGCCATGAAATCCAAAATGACGGAGAAAAAGCGAAGAAAAAGCTAGGGCAAAAGCCCTAGCAAGGGGGTAAAACCCTAGCAGACGGTTTTTATTGAGATAGTATTAAGCAAAGACAGTTCATTTGTCATCCCAAATCCTCTGCAGTGCATAATTTTTTAAATAATTGTTGATCTGAAATAAAAAGTAATTAGTTTTAAATAAGTTCTGAAACAAAGACAGTTCATAAGTTTTTAAATAATTGTTATTTAGTTTTAAATTTTATTTTTGAGTGGTTGATCTGAATAAAAAGTAAATGAAAAGTTACATCTAAACATATTTATTTTCTAAGGCTTACTTTCAGACAGTTTTTTTATTGTTTTATAAAGCAGTTTTTTAGTGTAAATATTTCTACTTCAAGAAATTTTTTACTAAAACTTTACTTTAAAAAGCAATAAAAAAATTGTCCCAAATGAAGTCATAGGCTTAGTTTGGGATGACTTTTTTTACTTCTTCTGAAAACAATTTTTTAGTATAAAAATTTTAATTTTTGTACTAGAAAACTGCTTTAAG
>NW_021568407.1:0-310 GCF_001605985.2 Dendrobium catenatum
AAATTATTCGGGTCAACCCAAACCCGACTCATTTTTGCAAACAGGTTAGTTTTTCGGACCCAAAATCGACCCGCTTCAGGTCCAGGTCAACCTGACATGACTCGATACCATGAAAAAAAATACTAGTTTTTTTTTGTCTAAAAATGGGTAAATATCTGTTTTTTGGGTCAAAACGGGTCAATCTCGGGTTTCCGTGTCAAAAAAAGGTTTTCGGATCAAAACAGGTCAATTCCTGGTCAAAGGGTCAGCCCAAACCCAACCCGAACCCGATTTTTGAAACAGGTCAAATTGTTGAACCTGAACCCGACCC
>NW_021568408.1:0-273 GCF_001605985.2 Dendrobium catenatum
TTTTCTTATGAGAAAACGAATTTTTTGTTGGCTCGGAAATCTTAAGCAAATGCCGTACAGGAAACCATTTAGCTTGAGTCCTTTATGTTCATTTTCTCAGTTAAGATTAATTCTGTAATTATTAAGTAAGACTCCATTAAACTAATTAAATGGTATATTTTGAAAAAAGAAATGCTTTATTAAGATCTTCCCATTTAATTTGTTATAGTTAAAAATTAATATAAATTTGTAATTCTTCAAATTTATATTAATTTTTGAAAAATTTAGAATCAA
>NW_021568409.1:0-1546 GCF_001605985.2 Dendrobium catenatum
ATAAATAAAAAACTTTCCTAAAATATATTTAATTGTTTAGAAAGCTCTATTTGTGTTATTGTGGCTTAGGCTATTTAAGGGGGAGTTTTGATTAAGGTTAGGTATCATGATATTGTTGAATTTAGTTTCATAGTGTTTGTTGTGAGTTCCTAGCAGCGTCTAGGATTTGTGGGAGAGATGATCTACCTCTCAAAGAGTAGATCAACTGTATCTTTCATTATTTGTTGAAGAGATAATAAAAAAATCAGTCCTATCTTTGTGTTCATACGTTGTTCTTCTTTTGTTTGTCATTTTTACTTCCAATGAGCATTAGAATGTTAACTCCATCTCAAATATCTAAAGGTTAAAATATGTTCCACTACCACAAAACTCTTCCTAGAATGGAAAGAGCCCTATCATGCAAAAGAAATATTGTAGGTTCCAAAAAGACCTCGACCTCTCTTGTAGGGGTGTCAAAATCGGGATAGGGTTGGGTTCGGATCGAACTCGATTTTGACCCGTTACTGTTTGACACGACCCGTTTTTGTAGACAGGTCAGAAATTTCAACCCGGACCCAACTCGTCGGGTTTCCAGGTTGACCTAACCCGACATGAAACCAATGTGAGTCTGCAAGATTTGGCCGAAGAAGCACGCGAATGAGAGAAAATGGCTACCTTCGCAACGAGCGAGCTCCCTCCCGTCGTCGTCGTTACTTCTGATCCAACAAAAGAACGGCGAGTTGTCGTGACTTCCAACCCGTCTCATGAGTCGTGATTTCTGACCCAACAGGAAGGAACGTCGTCGTCGAAGGAGGTGAAGAAGTCTTTTAATGGTTACAATCGCAGCGAGCGAGCTCACAAGTCCCTCCCATCATCGTCGTTACTTCCGATCCAACAACAGAACGGTGAGTTGTCTTGACTTTCAACCCAACATAAAGGAACGTCGTCGAAGGAGGCGGAGTTTTATAGACTAGTTCAAAACTTTACCTCATGAGAGCGAAGAAGGTGAAGCCCATCGATAAGGTTCGAATGGCGAGAGAAGAGGAAAAGCAAACCCTAGGCCTACGGGACTAAGTGTAGGCGGACAGCGGACTAGCAGAGGCGCGGGGACTGTGCCAGTGTGCTTGTGCGGAGGAATCAGATCCGATCCGGGTTAACTTCAGGCTAGCAGGTTAACCCAGAACTGACATGATTTTTCAAACAGGTCAAATTTTGGAACTCGAACCCGACCGTTTACCAAATGGGTTGACCCTAACCCGAAATTTTTAGGTCATATTCATGTGGGGTTTTTGAGTCGTGTCAAATACAGACACCCCTACCCTCTTACAATTGTAATAAAACATAAAAATGACTTAAAATCAACAGGCATAATGATTATAATCCCATGTAGCAACAATACTTTGGGCCCATGCAAATAGAAGAGATCAAGTCATCAAAACATATGGCCAAATTATAAGAAGTTGCTAATTGTAGAATTCTCTTAAACTCATTCTGAAGAATTAAAAGTAAAACCAAGTCATGGTACATCTCCATAGACCAGTACATAAATCGAAGATATAAAACAAGC
>NW_021568410.1:0-442 GCF_001605985.2 Dendrobium catenatum
GCCCAAAGAAAACCTAAATCTAAGAGATCTCAAATTCTCAGCCAAATTCAAGATGCTCAAACCCTAGCAAAATCAACTATTTAATGCATACAAATCAAAAGGAATTCCCTAAACAGTCCATATGTTCAAATTTCGCTCTCAAAACGCTAAAAAAAACTTCCTAAACGGCTCTACGGGGGCGGACGGGCCGCTCGATCTTCGCATGAGGCGGAGATCCCGCCTCAGTCCCGAAGTGCTGGTCCCGTGCGGACCGGCTGGACCGGTCTAACAATACTCCCCTTCCAAAAATTCACCTTGTCCTCAAGGTGGAGATATGTTCGTGTTCCGATGGAGGTGTCCATCCTTTAGGTGACTGTAAATCCTTACTGTATTGCTGAACTAAGGGCCGCACGGAAAGAGAAACATCCCCCCCCCTCTTCTAATCTGATCGCATCCAGCCTGT
>NW_021568411.1:0-4763 GCF_001605985.2 Dendrobium catenatum
TAAAACCATTCGGTCAAAGGACGTAATAATTGTTCCTGGAAAAGGACTTCTAGCCTTCGTTTTCTGCTGATCCCGGGACCAAGAAGTGAATGTAAAGAAAAACCTTCTGCCCTCGGGTTTTCTTGGTTTTGCTCCCAAGCAAGAAGATCGAGTTTCCTATTCCCACCTCCGACGGCCTCCTACGTCTGACCTCCAACTCCAACGGCTTGCCAAGGTCGACTGCAAGAAACACAAGCCCAAACCTCTGTCGTGCAATCCTTGCACGTGACCCAAGCCTTCCGCCTCCGATTTCTTGCCTTCGGTAGCCGGTCAAAAAACAAGCCGTCAAATCCACGCCAAAATCCACCTCAGGGCACGTCCGCCTCTACTTCGCCTCCGCTACTACGTTGAACCAACTCCGGCGTCCGTCAGCCTCCGATGGTCGAATCCTTCGTGCCCTGGCCGCTTGCAAGCCAGAACTTCTGCCCGCGATCAAGCCGCCGTCTCCGATCGGACCTGTCCCGTGCCGAAGCCACTTTTGGCTTCTTGCGTGCAAAAACAGCGGCCAAGACACCTCCTGCTTCTCTGATTCTTGCTCGTCCGCCTCCGAGCCGCACGAGTCCGGCTCTCTCAAACGCACGTCCGAGCTTGGCCGCCGACCCCCTCCTTTGTTTCTTTAGACAAGAAACCTTCTCTCCTCCACCTCGAGATCGCCACTGTCGTGGCTCTGATACCAGATGTGAGATCCCTTCACTTGAGGAAGAAGCACTTCCTCATGGATCTTGCAAGAGGAGGAGGAGGGAGAGAGGAGAGGGAAGGCGGTGAGCCAAATGCATTTCAAATTTTATTCCTTGGCTTTTTCCTAATACAAGCTAAAAGGCCTATTAATAGGCACCTAAGGCTATAGCCACACACAAGCTATACAAAAAACAAACCTAAAATCTGGAATAAAACCTAACAGCCCAAGATCGCTGAATTCTGATATTACTAAGACATTTAAATGCCCAATAAACGGTCCACGATTAAGATTGATCATCCATTCAAATCACTCCAATTTAATTTCTTATTTATTTACATTCTTTCTTGAATGATATTATCTTAATCATATATTAATTCAATCTTAAATAGATTTTATAATTTTTTTTGTGTGCAATGAGATTTTAAATCAACATATTTAATTAATATATTTAAACATATTCTAGCAAAAATTAAATGATTTGATGATTGAAGTCATTTTGTAAGAAAGAATAAACAATTTACTACCAAAGTTTTATCATTTTTATACTAATTATATTTGATCCTAAGTTTGAATTGAAAAGTTAAAGGAAATTTTTAAAAAAAAAAAATTTAGGTCCCCCTCAGATATATTTTCTGGCTCCGCACTACTTTTATGTTCAATTGTTATGAAACCTTAATGGCCATTTTTTATGTATTTTTGTTTTTTTGGAATTTTGTATGCACTATATTTTTAATGTATATATTTTATGACATCATTTGCTTTTTCACTGCTCCACCTGTACCGACCTCAACGTCTGTCCCACTTGTATTGACCTGCAATGGTTCTACGGAATATTTCCTCTCCCCTTGGTTTATATTAAACCACCGAAGTATAATGCAGATTTATGATTTTCTGGCTTTTGGCATGTTCCATCTTCTTTTCCTCTTTAACTGGTTTGTGCAGGTTCCTATCAGGATAGACGGTCGATATTTAATCACTTGATTCATGCCACCATTCGTCAGAACATTTTGAAGGTCTTAATTGATGTCGAAATTTTGGCGATCTGGGGCTCGTTTGGATTTTTCTCGTTCGAGTTGCTCGATCCGACTATAATAAAGTTCATATTTAGAAACAGTTTGGTAACTCAAATTACGGTTTGAACTTTCCAACAATGCTTTGGGTGCTTGATTCGGACTCATTTGGGCTTGGATTTGTAGATAGGCAGAAGAAGAGACGCCCAGGTAAAGAATCAAAACAGAGCAGAATGCTAGGAATAAGAAATGTATTCATGTCTTCTCATTACAGACGTGATCATATTTTATAGAGTTTTATACATATTTAAGCTCAATTAATTACAAGAAAGCTATATTTCATGAGCCTACCGCAGCCTGCCACGTGTACTGGCCTAACCACCCCCCTCAAAACTGGATAGTGCTTTGAAGATATGGAGTTTTGCTGGCTAGGAGTGTGGAATCTTGCGGATGTAGTGGCTTGGTGTTCAAACTAACCGCTGTTTGCCACCTTTTCTGTTCTGATAATTGAATTTTGCGGTTAAATTGGCCGTTCGGATATTTTGAAATTCTAGAAATTTGGTGAATACATCAGATTTGCGAACAAGCGGATAAAACCCAGGTATAATTTTGAAAAATTCGGTCTATAAAGGAAACGTAGTATGTGAAACCTTTAGTAGAACTCGTTTGAACGGATCCAGACGTCAGAGTTGAACCAAATAAGGAGGGAAATGCGTTAACAGACCACGAGATGCTCTTGGGTAATCTATGGCTCTTGCGCCATTTTACACGAATTACAAAAATTTTTTGTTTTCGGCGACGGTTTGACGTAGCCTTTATGCGAACGCTGGTGTGGCAAGTGTGTAATGACATGTGCCCCGGTCTTTTTGTGCCAAAGGTCCTGAAAAAAAAAAAAAAAAAAAAAAAAAAACATGTTGAATGGTACAGTAAACGCCAGCTACGAAGTTTTGTCTTGACAAGATCCGTCGGGATGGAGGGGGTAGAGACCGTTAATACACGGACCCGTGAGAAGAAGACACTTGGTCTTCCGATCCTTAATTTCATAGCCAGCGGGAGAAAAAATTATATCACAGTTGTTATCTGAAGTAAGTTTATGGGCAGATAAAAGATTGAAAGCTAAGTTCGATACAATATTGAGTTGAGAGAGTTTTAAACTACCTGCGGGCGTAGGAAGAATTCCTTTGCCCGTAGTTTGAATGGGAATATGGTTACCGTTACCGAGGGTCACTTGATTGTTGCAGTGGTATGGTTGAGGATGTAGTATGTGGCTTGGATTGGAGGTCAAGTGCGACGAGGCTCCACTGTCCAAGAACCATTCGGGTGATGTAGGTTGAGCTGGAGATGTGAACAGAGCGGAGGGTGGATCGGTATTGTATTGATCGTCATGAAGATGCCAACATTTTATCGCCGAGTGGCCGAATTTGCCACATATTTGATAAGTGATCGACGGGCGAGTTGATTTACCTCCGTGGGAAGATGGTGTGGGATTGCGGTTGTCGTTGCGTCCCCGATTTGTCTTGCCACGGCCATGTCCACGAGTAGCGGTGAGGGCTGTGGAGTGCCCGGAAAGTTGTAGGGACTGGAGTTCTTTGGCAGCTTTGTGGGCCAAGTTTAGCTCCTCGCTGCACAGTTGAGTGTAAAGTTCGTCTAAAGTGACGAGACACATATTTGGGCGGATTGCAGTCTTGAAGGCTTGATATGTGTTTGGGAGGCCATTAAGGGTGTAATGGATGACTTATTCGGTGTCAAGTTGAGAACCGGCTGCGGATAGGGCGTCAACCTTGGATTTGACGTCAAGCAGATATTTGCTCATTGATCTGTCTTTCATGGAAAGAACGTATAGTTCATTCTTGAGTTGGCTAATTCTTGATCTTGTAGAGGATTGGAGACGATGGTCATGAATGGACCAGATATCGATGTAGTGTTCAGCCGAAAGAACATATGGGAGGATTGCCGGTGAGATGACAGAGTACAAGGCGGCGACGAGGTTCTGGTCGATCAAGATCCAGGTGTTGTAGGAGGATTGTTTCGAGGTAGGTAGCGTTCCTGATGAAGAATCTGGAGGAGGGCATTTGATCTATCCGGTCAAGAAGCCTTCGCACCCGTTTGCACGAAAGAGCTTTAGAACTTGAGATCGTCAGAGAGCATGATTGTCCGCCGTGAGGGGATGAGCGATAACGTGTTTGACGTTGCTCATCAGAAATTTGAGGGAAGATGGAATTTGCAGGTTGAGAAACTAATCTATGTCATATTGAGTGGTGACCGGGTCGGCAGAGGAGGTTGCCGTAGAGGTCGGCATTGCGGCAGGATCAAGGAGGGACTTCTGATACCATGTAGATAGGCGGAAGAAGAGACGCCCAGGTAAAGAATCAAGAACAGAGCAGAATGCTTAGGAATAAGAAATTGTATTCATGTCTTACTCATTACAGACGTGATCATATTTATAGAGTTTTATACATATTTAACTAATTAATACAAGAAAGTATATTTCATGAGCCTATCCGAGCCTGCCACGTGTACGTGGCTAACACCCCCCTCAAACTGATAGCTGCTTTGAAGATATGAGTTTGCTGGCTAGAGTGTGGAATCTTGCGGATGTTAGTGGCTTGGTGTTCACATAACGCTTGTTTGCCACCGTTATCTGTTCTGATAATGTGAATTTTGCGGTTAAATTGGCGTTCGGCATATTTTTGAAATTCTAGAAATTTGGTGAATACATCAGATTTGCGAACAAGCGGATAAACCCAGGTAAATTTTGAAAATTCGTTTATAAAGGAAACGTAGTATGTGAAACCTTTAGTAGAACTCGTTTGAACGGATCCCCAGACGTCAGAGTGAACCAAATAAGGAGGGAAATGCGTTACAGACCAAGATATGCTCGTTGGTAATCTATGGCTCTTGGCCATTTTACACGAATTACAAAAAATTTGTTTCGGCGACGGTTTGACGTAGCCGTTATTGCGAGCTATGGTGGCAAGTGTGTAATGGGACAGGTGGCCCAGTCTTTTGTGCCAAAGGTCCTGAACATGTTGAAT
>NW_021568412.1:0-216 GCF_001605985.2 Dendrobium catenatum
ACCCCTTTTGAAATTTGGAGTGGTCATAAGCCTGTTACTTGAGAGTTTTTGGGAGCATTTCTTATGTTCATGTACTTGATCAAAAGAGAAGGAAGTTGGATGAAAAATCTGAGAAGTGTGTGTTTGTAGGATACAGTGAAAGGTTCAAAGCCTATAAACTGTATAATCCTACAACGAAAAAAGTGGTAGTGAGCAGGGATGTGAGATTTGAGGAGA
>NW_021568413.1:0-279 GCF_001605985.2 Dendrobium catenatum
TATACTAAGTGAAGAGAAGGAAGAGTGAGTGAAATGACCTTCAGGTTTTGCCAATTTATAGATTTTGGGGATATTGTATAGTACGATGTGGGATCATACAGTAGGATGTGGAAATAATGATACTGGATGAACTTTTTGAAAAAGATGGTGAACTTGTACACTATGATGCGTATCGTACATTACGATCGAAAGGATTTTGATTATCCCGATGGTCGTCTGTATGACCTTGGATGAAAAGTTTTGTATAGTACGAAAAGGTGTTCGTACAATACAAAAATG
>NW_021568414.1:0-433 GCF_001605985.2 Dendrobium catenatum
ATATCACTTCTTAAATTTTATGAATTTCTATGATTGAACTAATGTTTTTAGTTTAAAATTGCATACTTTGAGTCAATCACCATTTAGATTAAATTTTAAAATGCATTTCATACAATTAATTACATTTTTCGTCTATTTCTTCTTCACCTTTTGTTGTTGTCAAAAAGTGAGAGAAATCATTGTGTTTATATGTTTGTATGTTTTGTTTGTGTGTTATTGTTTTCTAGGTTTTCTAGTTTGTTTTTATTTAAATTTTTTAAAACCAGTTTGTTTTTATTTAATTTAAAAAAAAAAACAAAAAAAATTGTGTTTTATTTTATGGTTCAAAATACCTCCTTATTTTTATGTATTCATCAATTCAGGGGGAGTTTAGGAGATAGGAGATTTGTTTAAATAGAAACCATACAAACAATAATCGTTTTGCCATCATCAA
>NW_021568415.1:0-1330 GCF_001605985.2 Dendrobium catenatum
GGGAGATCTTGTCCTTAGGATAATCTATTTTTAAGTTTAAAAAAATAATTTAATTATACATATTTTACATGCAATCTGCATGGCATTGCATTAAACATCAATAGAAAAATAAAATTTTAATTTCTTTTAGAATTAGAAGCTTAATTTCTAGACCATTTTGGATCTCTAGATGTAGGTTTCAAATAAACCTAATCTTACTCAACTAAGCGATGAAGTGGAATGTGGATGGGTCCTTTGATCATTAATGTGATCAATTGGTGGATATAGAGGACTCTTCTATTATAGTTATAAGAGTTAAAATCAAAAAGTATAGTGGGGTTACTTCGAAATTTGGGAGGTAGGTTTCAAGCTTTGTAATCTATTCAGAGGTTTAAACCCAACTTCTATCAATTGATGCTGCCTATATTAATGTCAATTGATGCTGCCTATATTAATGTCCAATTCTAGAAAGATTGGGCTTGTATTGAATGGAATGATATGTAAGTTATTTATGTAAAACTTAGTAAGGATGGGAGAGTTTAATGTTCTCCAAATGGACTCTGAAAAGGGTAATGGTCAATTCTATCCAGACCTAACCAATGTTTGGAATTTGGTTGTGATTTTTTTGTAAACTAGGTTAAATTCAACATTTCTTATTGGAAATTGTCTAGGAACAATATAGATGTGATCTGGAAGTTTTTAGATTTTTTTCTCAGTTTTAATATTTTTTTGAAGTTTTAGATCTAACTGAAAACACTTATTGGAAAAACAAATTGTTTGCTATTTATTCTCCAAAAATTTGATTATAGAAACCCCAAATAATTTATGATTATTATAGTATGGAATGAGGACTAAGAATCTTGTGATTTTGGCAAACTAGTAAGTAGAACAAGAAATGTCCAACAAAGATAGATTCATTGCCAGATTCTTGTATGTACGTTGGAATTGGACTTAGATGGAGATAAATGGCTTTCATTTTTTTAAAGGTGGATTATACGCAGCATAATACAATCACAAAAATTTGCAGTAGCAAAAGGTGCAAAAAAAAAGTGCATAAAATAAAATAACCTACTCATGAAAGTAGGGTTTCAAGAAGATCACCCAATATCCTTGAGGATGGCCGATCGCCAAGCCTTTTAACCTCTTTGGGAATTTACTCTGAAACATACACTACGGGAAAACACGTGAATACCGTCGGATTTTCCGGCGGGAAATTTTGGACGGTAATAAATGGCACAGTTACCGGTGGATTTGTTCGATGTAAGGTTTGCGTCACCTTTTCTGGCGCAACATACGTCGGAAATTCACCGACGTCGTTTCCGCCGGAAAAGCCGACGGTATAGGGATGCCT
>NW_021568416.1:0-351 GCF_001605985.2 Dendrobium catenatum
TCAACTTCCTGACATCAGTCATTGTTGCATCAAATGCGGACTGGGGGGCAACTTTGACCCCAATTCTGGTCAAAAAGATCCTTCAATACTTCCAACATCAAGATGATATTTCAGAAAAATCCAAGCAAATGCAAGGATACTTTCTATCACTTCTAAGTTTCATACAGTCCCCTACAGGACTCATACTCCTTGGGCAAGGTCTTGATCTCAACCTCAAAAAGGCAGTAACGGTCTAAAGATAGACCCTTCATTATTTTTGATTCGGGATACACGCGGCATTCGCCCCCTCCCAATCAAGGCAAAATCGATCCCAGGGGGATCTGATTTGACCTCTTCCATACAGGTTAACGT
>NW_021568417.1:0-233 GCF_001605985.2 Dendrobium catenatum
TTCATTGCATTTTATCTTTTATTTTTGTGTTTGTTGCACGATTTACGTTCCGAAGAGAGAGTGAGAGAAATAGAGATTATATAAGCAATATCAACAAGATATAAGTAATTTGAAGGTCTTGATATGCTTCCACTGCACGTTGTAATGATGCATTGGTTCTTAATTTTGAGTCAAATTAATTCGTGCATGAGCCAATTTATGTATCCCTTTCCCCCTTAATCGCAAGCTTCTTC
>NW_021568418.1:0-247 GCF_001605985.2 Dendrobium catenatum
TACAAGCTAACTCTTTTGCAAGCTTTGCAAGGGCATCCGCCATAGAATTTTTTTCCATGGGGTAACCTATACAAAGTTACATTTGGAATTTATTCGAGAAGCTTCATAGTGTATTGATAGTACGGAAGAAGTTTAGGTTTCAAGACTTTGTAAATACCAGCAACTTGATATATAATAAGTTATGAATCTCCAAAGATCTTGATTTCCCCAATTTCCATTGATATTACTAATTCTAAACCAGTTATTA
>NW_021568419.1:0-332 GCF_001605985.2 Dendrobium catenatum
TGGGGGTAAGAAGGGCAGGAACCGCACACGGGCTAAGACTTTCTTTAATGAACCCTCGTTCCAACAACTCATCCACTTGTCTCTTGAGCTCCTCATGTTCAGTAGGATTCATCCGGTAATGGGGCAGGTTGGGTAAAGAAGCTCCAGGCACCAGGTCTATGGCATGTTGAATGTCCCTTAGAGGTGGTAGTTAGTTGGGCAAATCTTCGGGGAAGACATCAGAAAAGGCTTCCAACAGTGGTTTTACCTCTTCGGGGATTGGCTCTTCGTGATCTATACTTATTTCCCGGGCTACTAACGCGTACAGGGGGGCTCCTGTCTCCAGCTCCATA
>NW_021568420.1:0-458 GCF_001605985.2 Dendrobium catenatum
CCTGAAATGATGAACTCGTGAAAATAAGGAGGCATTTAAAAAAAAAAAAATGTTTTTCAAAATTTTTTATACAACACAAAACAAAAACAAAAACAATCAAACACACATACAAAAATATACGATAAAATAAATAATTAAAAAAAATAAAAATACACAAGACACAACAAACAATTTCTCCCCCTTTTTGACAACATCAAAAAGTGAAGAAGAAAATAATGTTAGAAATGTAAGCAGAGTTATGAAATTTATTTTATATTTTAAGCTTGAAAGTGATTGAAATAAGATATGTAAATAAAATTAAAAACATTAGAAATAGCATAAAATTTCATATAATTTAAGAAGTGATATAACTTAGAGAATAATAAGAATTTGTTAAAGGCATGTGCTAATTTAGACATGAAGATAAAGAAAATTATTGCACTAAGACAACAACAACAACAACAACAACAACATCAAGC
>NW_021568421.1:0-261 GCF_001605985.2 Dendrobium catenatum
TAAGGATGATTGATACGATCATATCGTCCTAGACGATCACAGGATCGTCCAGGATGAGCTATTCAAAAACTTTAGTTACCTATGGACGATAAATATCAGCCAGCTCAAATTCAGGGCGATGCTCTGGACGATTTTCCTCCGATTTGAACTGATCGACCAGGACGATCGTGAGATCGGCCTGGATGATCAAGCCAATTTTTTAATCGTCCAATTTGCATTCAGGGCGATGTTCTGGCCGATCTTCTTAGATTTGTACTGATT
>NW_021568422.1:0-1099 GCF_001605985.2 Dendrobium catenatum
AAGGCTTGATGTTGTTGTTGTTGTTGTTGTTGTTAATATTATTATTGTGGAATGGCCTGACCTAATGATGGCAAATTAATGGCACTAGCCTTGTGCATATTTTGTTAAGAGTTCAATTTTTCTAAATTATTTAGGATTGTTTTTATGAATACTCATTTTACATCCCTATTTTTTGTGTTCTAAATGAGGTTCTAAAATTTAATTTACTCTGTTTGCATACTTTTTATTCATTCTACATTTGATAGACCTCTTTTATTTCTAATCCTTTTGCTTTATCTTCCCGTCTTACCCTCACATTACATAATTATGCATATATCATTAGATGCCTGTCCAGACGTCTATTGTATGCATCAAGGAAAATTGTGTAATCAGTTTTAAATCTCAATACAATTATTTCTTAGTAGCCAGTTTATGGTGCAGCAGTCCTAGCTCTTCTGGTCACCTATTGGATTTTAGTCACTTCACATTTTAATAAGTGGTCATTCCTTGCCTTAGCTTGAGGCATAATTCTTGGATTCAACTAGATCTAAATTTTTAATTTTTGTACTAAAAAGCTGCCTTAAGAAGCAGTAAGAAAGCCGTTCCAAATGAATCCTTATTCTCATCGTACAACTGCTTTACTAGCGGCATGAGAAATTTTAGGAGGGAGGAATAGGAGAGAAATTTGTGGCTTGAGAGTATGCAATTCAGGAGTACGAATTTTGATGCGTCAATTATTAGTTGCAGCATGAACATGGCAGCATATGCTATTTAGACATCTCAAGTTCCATAATATTGCATATAAGCTATGTTGCACCGATACACCTATTTATGAAGGCGTGCTGTATCCGATACACCGATACACATACGTCTTTGATACGCCACTGATACTTGTCGGATACACTCATACACCATATCCGTATCCAATTAAAGTACTATTTAATTTCAAAAGGACACGCGTATCCGATACGTGTCCATTGAAAAACAAAAAAAATCCAAAAAAAGACGCTGGGAGCAAGGTTCTCTTCTTTCCGAGATGGATTTGAGTCTCTTGATGACATGGGAATATTAGAAATTACTAATGTTTCACTTGATGAGCCTGAATTAGAAGCTATGATAT
>NW_021568423.1:0-277 GCF_001605985.2 Dendrobium catenatum
AATTGCCATTTATTCTTGAGAAGAATACCTCATCTCCCCTCTTAATTTCGAGAAATTATTCTGTGTTGAGGTTGGACGTAGAATGCTGTTCGGAGATCAATCAGAATGCGTCACGTCAATAGTACTGAGCCGCGGTATCGAGCACTACCGAGTCGCAGTATCGAGCGAAAGGATGGTATGATGCATTTTGGTTGGTATCCGAATGATATTCGGTGTCCGCACAAAATAATTAATCCTCAATTTCTTTTATCTTCGTGTGCGCAAAATTTTCCGTAAT
>NW_021568424.1:0-302 GCF_001605985.2 Dendrobium catenatum
TTTGGAGGAAGATTCTGTAGGAGCGACAATATTCGTCCAAAGGCGAGCGGCTCCAGAAGCCACGTCCGGGAGCCAAGGAGAGGTGGAAAATCATGGGAGTATAGGGTGGGATCCATGGAATGAAGATTTTTGGCGGTGCGGCGGGCAAGGTCTTCGGCAAAGGCTGGAGATGATAAAGCAAAAATGCCGAGCAGCATAAGCAACGAGGCGGCTAGGGCATCACCTGCTATCTCTTGAGTTCTCAGTGAGAGGAACAATTATTACGTCCTCCGACCGGATGCAGAGAAGCATCCGGTCGTAGG
>NW_021568425.1:0-268 GCF_001605985.2 Dendrobium catenatum
GAATGTAAAACATGCAAATAGCAACTTTCCTAACAACATCATCATCCCGTATGATATATACACATTTGTTTGTACGCATGTAGATGGTTATTCGGGTATAACTAATTATTATAACTGATTAATCATATGAAATTTTATTTCTTCTGTATGAACCATGTGTCATGCTCTATGGGGGATGAACCTAACTATCATTAAAATGATCTTAAATAATTGATCATCTCGAATGAACAAATGTTTGTCTTTATAATTGTATGGTCAAAAAGTCTGT
>NW_021568426.1:0-217 GCF_001605985.2 Dendrobium catenatum
GCCTGCCGAGTGGTTTATTACTCTGTTAAGCGCCTCCTCTTCGAGGGTGACAGCGGTAGATACCCCAGTTCCTAAAAAAAAAAATTTACATTAATTTGTTACTTTCAAACATTAAAATTAAAAAAAATTAATAGGGACTAATGTCATGACTCATACAACATGCATAAATTTAATCTAAATTATGAGTAAAATACGTGCAAAGATCATAATAACATGA
>NW_021568427.1:0-732 GCF_001605985.2 Dendrobium catenatum
CAAACAATACTCCAATAGCTTTTATAAAACAAAGAAGAAACTCCATCAAAACCAGGTGCTTTGTTATTACCTTGCTGGAAAATCGAAGTATGCAATTCCTGGACCGAGAATTCTTCATTAAGCAAGGCTAAGTCCATATTGTTAACTTTATGGTTTTCTTCAATAGCAGGCCATCCCGATAAATCACAGTTCCTTTGCTGCCATTTTTTCTCAAAAAAATCTATAAATACCTTCTCTATTTGATTCTCTTCCACTTGTATCTTGTTGGACTTATCTTTAATTTGGTTAATACGGTTTCCATTTCGTCTAGCTGATGCAAAATTCTGGAAAAAACTGGAATTAGTATCACCATCTTCATGCCATTTCACTTTAGCCCTTTGATTCCACCAAGTAGACAACCGCCTCAACGTTACATTTAATTCATGCACTTTATTCCTTAGCAAAGCCAAATCATCAGCATTCCAGCTCACATCACAAGCTTCTCTATTTTGAAGATCAAGGATCTCCTTTTTCAAATTTTCTTTCAGAACATTCAAGTTCTTGCATTTATTCCTATTCCAGAAAAACAAAGCCTTCATCGTACGTTTGAGCTTCCTTGGAGTATATTGTATTCATCGCCATAATAATTTTTCATCCATGAGTTGTAAACAACGTTCTTTGCTGCTGGGTACGATCTCCATGTGTCTTCAAATTTGAAAACTTTATTTTCACCACAAGTTCTATTCTTCATAC
>NW_021568428.1:0-229 GCF_001605985.2 Dendrobium catenatum
GGGACGACGGAACCATGGGATCTTGATCGGGTCCATCATCCATTCCCCCACCATTCGCTTTAAGTACAAGATGGTGAAATTTCTAATTTTAAATATCAAATTTCCCAAATATTTCAACCCAAATTCTCAAATCTAACATTCTCAAACTCCCATACCTATGCTGCTACTATATGCCAGATGCACGTATTTCTATACGTATCTGATTGACGACTAGCCTTAATGGAAAGTT
>NW_021568429.1:0-316 GCF_001605985.2 Dendrobium catenatum
GTCGCCTACTACGGTCACTCCGACCTCCATCACAGGAAAACGGTCTTTCTGACCACAATCTTCTGCCGACTACGGTCCTCCGACCTCCGTCGCCTATTACGGTCACTCTGACCTCCATCACATGACAATGGTCTTTCAGATCCAGGTCTCCTACCAACAACGGTCTTTCAGACCCTGGTCTCCTGCCGACAACGATCTTTCAGACCCCGGTCTCCTGCCAACAACGGTCTTTCAGACCCTGTTCTCCTACCAACAACGGTCTTTCAGACCCTGGTCTCCTGCCGACAACGATCTTTCAGACCCCGGTCTCCTGCCA
>NW_021568430.1:0-201 GCF_001605985.2 Dendrobium catenatum
CATAGACTGTAAATATTTGAAGGTTTTACAGCCTTTGAATTTTCATTCAGATTCTAAGGTTAGAGACCTCAGAATGGGCTCAAAATTGGAGGGTACCTCTAAAGACATGTTTTATCACTTTTCAAGTAATAGACCCTGAATTAGAGGCCATTTGACTGGGTTTTAAGATGTTTGAAAAATCTTTAAAAAGGTGATTCGGAC
>NW_021568431.1:0-623 GCF_001605985.2 Dendrobium catenatum
TATATTTTTTAATTTCTTTTTAGAAAATTTGCCAATTCTTTCAATTCATACCACAAAGAAACACTTCTGCTGTCGAATCTGATTTGCTTTCCTTCTGACCCAATTTCTAATAGCTACCATAATAAGTAGAAATATTGTGTGCAACGAATCAAAGAGTGTGATTGAGAATAGATCTTGCTCATCTTAGCTACTTTTGATCTCACACACAAAAATCAAATAACTCGCTTATGTGGAAAATCTAAACAAGGAAACGCCATGGAGCTTTGCCTATGGTCCATTGGAGTAACAGAATGAGCTATCATAATAATTGTGTGGATAACAGTTATTACAGCATCAGCTTGCAGTTGTTATTGTTGATGGCGGACAATTGATGGAGGCAACAACCAACGAAGAGGAGGAGGATTATAATGGTCTCGGAGGTAGTCAAAATTCAAGCTCTGAGACGATGACAGTCTATATCAATAGCAGTTGTGATGACGACAATGAGAAATGACCAAATGAGCTAAAAAGGTTTAAATCCGATGAATAATGATGTGCAGTTTAATCCATAGTGAGAAGACTGCTGAAGATAGCCGTTTTCATTGATAGAGATGACAAATGTGAAGTTTTGGGGATATGAAGGT
>NW_021568432.1:0-570 GCF_001605985.2 Dendrobium catenatum
CTATTTATTCTTCCTATTAAACACAAGATATGAGAACATAGACTAGTGGACCAATTTCTATGTAATTCAACCCAAGGCCGGGGTGATTATTGCATCCGAATATCTCAAAATATCCAAAGATCAATAAAAAAATGCTACATCATTGAGCGCTGGGTACCAAACTGTACCACACTAGTACAGACCGCTGGTGTCTGGACTGAATAATATTTCCTAGGCCGGGCTCGCCCACCACTAAAGCTTTTCAGTACTGCTTCTCGCTATCTACTCCATACTCGTCTTCCTTCAAGCTTCATCCATCGCTGCAAATGACCGTCTTCTTATCCTTATCATCCTTCTCATCTCTATACCAAACGTTTCTCCTCACTACATCCACTTCTTCTACCATAATCCCTTTTTCTACGCATTACCTCCGCCAACCGTTCGACAAAATTCCCAAACGAATTCTGCCCAATACCGGGCGTTTATAGTTCTCTCAAGCCTTCACTCTCCTCGTCAACTCCGGCCAAATCCCAACGCTTTTCTCCAGGTGATATGACCCTATCAATGTAAATTATATTCCACAATCTCTTA
>NW_021568433.1:0-372 GCF_001605985.2 Dendrobium catenatum
ATTAACTATTACTTCTTATTTAAATATATTAAGTTAAATATAGATGATATAGTTTACAAATCTAAGTATGAAAGTCGTCATCGCCTCGAAAGCCGTTTACTTTTACATTTTCAATTTATATATCGTCGCCTCGCAACTCAAGCCAAATTTTATATTTTCGTTCACACACCGAATTTTATATTTTCCCTTATGCAAGGATTTAGACAATATTATTGTCAATCTTGAGTATTTTCAACGTTTCGAACATAATGGAGAAATTCAATTTTCAAACGGACGACGTTTGGGCAACATCGAGTATGTTCGTAGTCCGTCGATTTCGATCGCTTTCTTTCAATTTAATTACGCGGGATCTCTCTTTGGTTAAATTGGATG
>NW_021568434.1:0-312 GCF_001605985.2 Dendrobium catenatum
CAGTCGATCACAACAAATGGCTGTCGTCAATCACAACTATTGCATCCCCATCAAGTTCGACTACTGTTGTCGACTTTCATTGCTCTTCGTAGCGTATTGCAGAGTGACGCTGCATCTATCATTGTTTGCTCGATCATCAACAGATTTAAGTTTTATTTAGGACAATTTTACTATTATTTTTTTAAGATTTCGCTTAGGGCAACTAGGGGTGTCAATATTGGACCCAACCCGAAAATTCGACCGAACCCGATCTGAAAATTTTGGGTTTAGGGTGTAGGGGAACATGACTCAAACCCGACCCGTTTCAGGTTC
>NW_021568435.1:0-218 GCF_001605985.2 Dendrobium catenatum
TAGTTCGTCGAACGTTTGGTTCGCTTGCAGCCCTACTTTGGACGATCAAATCATTAATAAGAGTACACGTTTTAGATATCTTGGATCTATTGTTCAGAGTGATGGTGAAATGGACGAGAATATTATCAGTAGAATTCAAGTTGGATGGTTGAAGTGAAGGAATGCATCAGGTTTATTGTGTGATAGAAAAGTCCCCCTCAAACTTAAGGGAAAATTCT
>NW_021568436.1:0-465 GCF_001605985.2 Dendrobium catenatum
TAATAACTCCTTGACCTGAGGGATAAGAGGAGTTGGCTTCCTTTCCTCATTGTCTCCAACAAGTACCGCAAGCAACGGGCTGGACCAATCGTGATTCTTCCAATCTTGACCCTTCAGAAGAGTGTTACCCGAAACCAATTTTGCAGACAGTAAACTGGTGGCCTTCACTACATGGGACTGCTGTCCCGCGGGTAATAATTTGAGTCGTTTCCCCTTCCAATCAATGGTATACGTATTGGACCTTCCGTCATGCACAGCTCCACTGTCATATTGCCAAGGCCTTCCGAGTATTAGATGACAAACATCCATTTCTAGGACGTCACAAGTGATATTGCACAAGTAATTCTTGCCTATGGAGAATGTAACTTGACATAAATCTGAAACAAGGAACTCAACTCCTTTTTTTACCCAGCCGATCTTAAAAGGAGTAGGATTTGTTGTGGTTTTAATTTGTAGAGCTTGAAC
>NW_021568437.1:0-2401 GCF_001605985.2 Dendrobium catenatum
ACCGATCGAAACTTGATTCAAGATCAAGCAAAAAATCTGGCCTCAACTGCTTCAATGCCTCCGATCTTTCTCTGATTTCTTCTTGATTTCAACCCAAGCAAGTTGGATCTGCCTCCTGATTTCGCACGTCTGCGAACCTCCACCGACCCGGACTCCCTCACCTCCATCATTAACGTCGATCGCCGAGATCATTCAAATCAGAGAAGCTTCCACAACACTGATCCCGAACGACCAAACTTCGCGGGATGCTCCCGCTCCAGTCCTCCTTCAGTCGCGGCACCAGGCCGCTTTGCCCGAACGACCTCCCGTTCTTGTGCTCTGGACACGGTGCCCAGTTCCGCCTTGACCGCCTCTTGGTCCGCAAGCCAAATGGCTCCTGCTTTCCTTCGGCCAGTCCGCCGAACTGGCTCTGATTTGCTTGATTCCACGAGAACAGGGATGACGCCGGCTCCCGTTTGATCCTGCCTCCGGCAGGATTCACCTGCTCCGATCAAACCAAGCCGCTCTGCTTATAGCCGGCAATTCTGCCTTCCGGTCATCACCGATCTCTTTCTTGAATGCAAGAACTTCCTTCTTTCTTGATCATCTCCACCAAGCTCTGATACCAAATTGTTGAACTCAAGGAGGAAGATCTTGCTTGAGATCTTCTTGCAAGATCTTGAGAGGGAGTGAGGAGGAAGAGGAGAGGGGGACCGTGAGCCACAAATCATAATTCCTTTATTCCATGGCTACCTTTTACAACCTAAAGACCTCCTATATATAGGCTCAAAAGCCATACAAAGAGCAACACCTACAGCTATACAAATAGCTACACAAAAGCAAACATAATTCTAGGACTAATACCTAACAGGTCGTTATTGTAGCCCAAGGGGCATTTTAGTCTTTTGCTTACTTGTCATTTTGAGGCCTATTTATATGGCCCTTTTCTTATGTAATAGTTTAGCTTTTGATGAAATGAAATTTGCTTTTGTTCTCTATGTGAGTTCATTTCCCCACGATCTCTTAGTGAGTTCGCCGGAGAAAACTAGATCTCTTAGTGAGTTCTAGTTTTCGAATCATCTAATCTTGTGGAAGTTCAAAGTGGAAACAAGTGAGGTTAGTAAATCCGTAGTCGTCGAAGCCATCAAAATCCCCTCTTTTTTTTCCCTTGCTCTTGCCGCCCCAACTCCAAGGCAGCCTCAAGCCCCGGCCACCCTGCCTCCATTTCGCTGGCCAATCAGCCGCCAGCCGGCCAAACATCGCCGCCGAACCAAGCGCCGGCCTCCTCCGCCACCCCCTGCTGGCCAGTCCAGCCGCCCGGCCAGCCCTGCCAGCTGCAGGGATTTCAAATTGCAATAATTGCTTTTCCATTTGTCCTTCCGATGGAAGTTCTTGAAGAGAATTTAACCTACAATTGAATTCTAATCCCTTTCCCCTCCCATATTATGCCATTTTGGAAGTTCCTTTTAAAATCATACTGAATGCTACTCCAGATTGATTATTAATATATAACATAATGGGCACCACCTATTTGATTTTAATCACCTCCTCTTTCTCTCCTATACTGGCCAGCCCCCTTGATTGCTTTCTCTCTTTAATTTAATTAATTGCTCTCAAATCAATTTTCCTTACCCTGATACCGCCAGCTTCCCCCATCCAATTGGAATTAATTGTTTTTTTTAAAATTAAATTCCATCCCTAATGGAATTAGATTCAAAATTAGAAATCTATCCTCTATCCCTAGCCCACCGCTCTCTCTCTTCCCCCACTGAGACCTCTCTCCTAAGTTCTTCCACTTGCCCCCCATCACAAGCAAAGGCGATGTTAGGCGACCGAATTTGAATGGGGCTATATACGATCCCACGCAATCACGACGTCCGACAATCGCATTCTCGACGCGGGATTTGATTCCGACGACGGCACAACTGTTGGAGCTAAACTTGTACAGGATCCTCCCTACCTCATACAGGTCATCACAAGACAAAGTTCAACTACGAGTGGACCACGACGGCGCATCACTACCCACCCGCCCTCCATCCCACTTCCCCAGCACGACGTCCTCTCGGAATACTTGTCTATTAGTGCATCGTTAGTTTAACTTACACCCCCCGCTAGCCATATTTCGAGAAGCAATGAAAGGACTCAAGGTGACTGACTAAATTTTAACGTGTGGCTTAGAAGCTATTTGCATTTATCTCGTTTTTGTCTTATATGCCAAGACTCTTGTAAATTTTATTAACAACTGTCGTTACATAATCATCACGAAGTTCTTGCAATCCAACTTGAAATAACAGATTTTATCGTAACATGCAAATTAAACTCTCATAATCTCTAACGGCAATTCCATTTCACCGCATGTATCATAACATCACATAGAACACACATAAGAGAGGTTTTTCAGCATTCATGTAACCAACAGTCA
>NW_021568438.1:0-326 GCF_001605985.2 Dendrobium catenatum
TTTTTTTTTTTTTTTTTGAAAATAAGTGGTGTTTATTTGCTTACGCGCGTGAAGCCCCTTTCTCTAATAATCACAAACAACAAGTTCAAATCCCTAAAACAGTTAGAAGCCAAGAGGGAGACAATACAATGCAAATAAAACCGAGGTGAAGAGGAGCTAACTGTTTGGTAAAATGCCCTCAGTGACTCCTTTAGCTTCGACATGAGCGCAGTGAGTCGTTCAGCGGCCCTTAGCTGTCATACATCTGAGATCGTCCTCCCGCACCTCGTTAGAACTAATAGCATCAAGCTCCGACTCAGGTTATCAAAACGAGCACTCCCCCACTG
>NW_021568439.1:0-215 GCF_001605985.2 Dendrobium catenatum
ATCTAATAACTCACAAAATAATCCTAGCTACACCAAGCTGGAAAACATAAATGGATTTCGAAGGGGAGCAAGTTAGGCAGGTTTATATGCAAGTTGCTAGGACAAAGTGTTATAATCAGTGCAAGTAGGAATATTATCAATAATTCACATAATTACTGCACATTGAAAAGGCAATATGTGTATAGAAATATACATTACATTCAAACTCAAAGCCT
>NW_021568440.1:0-214 GCF_001605985.2 Dendrobium catenatum
TCGGGGGCGGCCGGAACCAATGGAGAATGAGCTCCGGTGGTCCCCCCCAATCGATCCTAACCCAAAGCCTTCTAAAGACTATGGCGCACTGGCTCAAGGCTCACGAGCCCTCTAGTATGATGTCCCTTTCCACTTGGTGCCCTGGCTCAAGGCTCACAGGAGGTGGCTGAATAGGGAAACTCGTCCCAGAAGCCCAGATTCGATTCTAAGCATT
>NW_021568441.1:0-389 GCF_001605985.2 Dendrobium catenatum
CCGAAGAAGATCGGCAAGCAAACCAGGGAAAACAGGATGAGAAAAAGGGGATGACGGCGGAAACCCTAAATCGATCTATAATTAATATTGTTTTAACTAAAGTTAATTTAAGTATAATTAAATGTGCTTAAGATATCTTTATTAGTTTATATTTAAATAATATTTATTGATAAATATTTAGAATAAATTTTGAGTTGGAATATCTTAAATAAGATAAAAAAATATAGAAGTTTATTTTTTTGATTAACTAAACAACTTAGGCTCACTTCAACGCTTAGCTTAATATAAATTATGGCTTAATTTAAATTAAGCACCCAATTAAACAAGCCTTATTGGTTGATGTTGATATTAAAATAATTTAAAATTAGATAAAAAATAAATTACAAAGT
>NW_021568442.1:0-239 GCF_001605985.2 Dendrobium catenatum
GAGAGGGAACTTTCGATTAAGGCTAGGCATCAATCATATACGTAGAGATACGCATTATCTGGCATATAGTAGCTGCAATGGGCTTAGGATTTAGAAGTTTGAAGGTTTGGATGTTTGGAAATTTAAAAGTTTTGTATTTAAAATAGAAATTTTCACCATCTTACACTTAAAGCGGATGGGGTGAAAATTTGCCTAAGGGGATAAATTTAAATCCATCTTAGCTAACAGAGGGCTTTGTG
>NW_021568443.1:0-450 GCF_001605985.2 Dendrobium catenatum
AGCAACAATGGTGATCATAAGGATATCACTACCAAAAAAACGAGATCTTTCGCAGCACTTGTTATGGGCGGTTTTAAAATCGCTGGCAAAACCGGGTATTCACAGCGGTTATAACCAATGCAAAAAGCGTGATATTAACCGATGCAAAAAAGAAGAGGTTTTAACTTCTTAACCTAGCTGGACATTTGATCATGTATCTCGTTTTCACTTTCAATCCCACCCCCTTCTCCTTCGTGACTCCGTGCGTCCGCCCCCTTCTCCGTATTTCATTTCGATCGGTCGTCGGCGTCAAAGAATGAAGTCCGGTCGTTGGCGTCGAAGACCAAAGTCCATTCGTCCGTTCATGTCCAGCTCCTCCGGATATCCCTACTCGTGATCAATTTGTCCCAAAACCTAGGGTTTTTAAATTTTTATTGAATGCTTGCACATTAGGTTGAAGAAATATCATGC
>NW_021568444.1:0-234 GCF_001605985.2 Dendrobium catenatum
AAAGTTCACTTATACATACAGTAAAAATATATTTTTTTGAGAAATGTAAAAAATATATATATTTTTTTCAGATGTCAGTAACGGCTATAAGCATTCAGGTCAAAGGACTGCAGCAACAAAGCAAAATAATTTAATAGTGCGACTGTGGCAGAGACGACCGAACGGACCCTTTTTCTTTCTTTTCTGCTTGAAGCCGAAGGCAAATTATTGGGTCAGGTGACCGAAGCCATCTCT
>NW_021568445.1:0-297 GCF_001605985.2 Dendrobium catenatum
CGGTTAGGACGATATAGTATCGTCCAGGATGATGAGTTGTAGTAAGCACAGAGAAGTTCAACAGATGGAATTTTGAAGAGATTTTATCTAATCGTCCAGGACGATACAGGTATCGGCCAGGACGATGTGATAAGGATTTGAAACCAAGGAAAAAATGGTGATGATCATGGCCCTCAAAAATAAAACAAAATAAAAGCAGACAAAAACATAGTAATAGAAAGCTAAAAATAACGAAAATAAAAAAAAAATGAAAATTTTTTAATTTTAAATTTTTTACATTTTTTTTATCAAGGCATC
>NW_021568446.1:0-211 GCF_001605985.2 Dendrobium catenatum
TAATAAAAAATATTTTCTGGTAAACTAATAAGACCTGTAATGCTGAAATAGAAAAAAAATAAAAAATACAAACAAAATTTCAATAAAAAATTAATTTGGGAGATAAAGTTCTTAAAAATATGATTTATAAAAAAAAAACATCATAAGAGATGAAAGAAAAATTAGAATCTCTATATGATAAAACAACCAACAATCATTATTTGAAGCAACA
>NW_021568447.1:0-322 GCF_001605985.2 Dendrobium catenatum
CTACACTTAGAGAGTGTGAATAGCTGAAGGGTTCTCTTCCCACACTTGAAAAGTATGAAAGGACGAATGGTTCTCTGCCTATACTTACAGAGTGTGAACAGCTAAAGGGTTCTCTGCCCACATTTGGAAAGTGTGAAAGGATGAAGGGTTCTCTGCCTACATTGAGAGAGTGTGAATGGACAGACGGTTCTCTGCCAATACTTAGAGAGTATAAAAGGATGACAGTTCTCTGCCGCACCGGGTAGTGGTGGATGAGAGTTTTATAAAGGCTTCTTCATCTTGCTGTGGGTGCAAAAGGAGAGTCACTAGTGGTATTAGTTCA
>NW_021568448.1:0-278 GCF_001605985.2 Dendrobium catenatum
AAGGATTGCAGAGCAGTTTCCTGCTTTCCACCTTGAGAACAAGGTGGTACTTTGGGAGGGGGGTAATGTTAGGCCGGTCCAACCTGGACCGGCCCAACCTGGACCGACCCAGCCGATCCGGGTCTTCTCCAGGCGGAAGCGGGATAGAGACCTGGCAAAAGAGAGAAAGGGCTTGGGGGTGGGGTCCACTTGCAATTCAAACAAAGTTTAAGTATTTTTGGAGGGAGAATGAAGGGTAGATATGTCCTTTTGCTTTTGTTTTGAATTAGATTGTATTA
>NW_021568449.1:0-274 GCF_001605985.2 Dendrobium catenatum
GCTCAAAATGGCATAGGTCACAGTAGCCCAAAATTTGTCATTCAGAACTATCTTTCTTATTTCCTTCCCCTCACTTTTCTTCCCCCAAGCAGAGTTAAGACATTCAGTTGATGTAAACATTGCTTCCAAAGGTTGCCTCACCTCCATCAAGCTCTGCAGTGTCAATACCGAGCATACCGAGCATGTACCGGTCTGCCGGGGTCCAAGGGGGCGCTGCCCCCTGGCGGGGTTCGACCTGGCAGCGCCCCCGGAACAAAATTATATTATAAGAGTA
>NW_021568450.1:0-221 GCF_001605985.2 Dendrobium catenatum
CTAAATAATTTTCCATATACCTCAATTTAGAATGTGAAATCGCTCCCCTACGAATATTCTTCATTCGTTTTACTTGTGTTTAAAATCTCATCATGTTTTGTTGTCTCGATCAAGAGAATGAATCTTCTTCTTTTAATTTTGTTTTTTTTAAGGATTAAAAATAAATTTAAAATTATTTTCAAATCTATAAAAAAAAATACATATAATATATTATTTCTTTC
>NW_021568451.1:0-245 GCF_001605985.2 Dendrobium catenatum
CATCCTGTACGATTTGTTAAAAAACTATATCATTTTGTCTTGGACGATAGGCAATAATAAATTATCATCCAATTCATCGATCGGGTCATACAGTACAATCATCACCAATCATCTTATACTATTTGATAAAATAATTTAACCATAATTACTCTCCTAGTCACAGGATCAATTTAGACAAGATTATCAAACATCGTACAATATACTGTATATTGTAAGGTATGATTAGACACAATTATCTAAATTAT
>NW_021568452.1:0-84810 GCF_001605985.2 Dendrobium catenatum
TTGAGAGAGATACCCGGTTGATAAGAGGGCCAATTGACGTCATTAGCTCTTGTACTTTCTTCGGGATTGAACACCAGTTTTGTTGCTTGCATTTTTTAAACCTTCACTTTGTAAGCATATTATATACCTTTCCAATATTACTTCCACTCTTTTAAACTATACAATTTTCACAAAATAAACATTTACCTCTCACACTTGTACACTTCTCTCATTCCTAAAATCGTGCTTTACACTTTCTCAAAGTCATACACTTTCCTCCCACGTTCACTTTCAAACTTTAAACCAAAAACTCATTACAAAATTCACTTCTTCAAACTATACATTCATTTTCACTATTTAACATACAAACAACTTTTATTTTCCATACCCTTATACACTTTCTCATTTTCAACTTTCTATACATTTTTTCCTTCCAACACATAAGCACCACAATTCACCTTTCAAGATATTAAATCTTTTACTTTTTCTAAATCACACAATTTCCACTTTTATATATAAATGCAAATCAATTTTCCTTACTAAATCAAATACTTTAATTTTCATAATCTTCACACAATACATTTCTAAAATACATTTTCTCTTTTTGATATTACTTTTCAAAAAACCACTTTCTTATAATGCCAACATTTTCATTTTTCACAAAACACACATTTTCCACTTTTCAAAACATATAAAACCACTATTCCTTACCAATCAAACATTTTACCTTTCATTTTGCATTACACAAAACCCTTCCATCATATACTTCTACTTTTAAAATATATAATCTCCATTTCTCACTTTTCAAAAAAATTTCAAGTACCATTTTTCAAAACATATATTTTTCACCATTCTTAAATTTTTTAACGTACACCTTTCTCATCTTTCCAAAAATCATACATTTCATATATATATATATATATATAATTTTAAAGCATTCAAAATCTTTCCAAACACAAATTATGATTATTATAACTAAATGAATCATCATATTTTTATCTCAAATATCCTCTTTTGAATGAAAAGGAAAAACCCATAAATTTTAACCGGATTCTTTTAGATTTCTTTTCATAACATCTTTTAAGAAATGCATTTAGTATTTATCTAAATGTAATGAGAAATAAAGCATGCATTTCCAATTTAATAAGCTTATACATTCATGAATCATTTGAAAATCTCAAACAAGATTGAGTTAAACAACGGAAGAAAATTCTTCTCTTTGCTATAAGAGAAAACAAAAAGAAAAATTCTCACGTTTTTAATCTAACAAACTTTCTTCTCCTTTTAAAAATGATAGGATTAAACTTTCTCAAATCACTTTTTCATCATTAAAATTATTAAAAGGAAAAGAAAGAAGATGAATATGTCGAGGACTATACCCAAAGATTTAGAAGATTACCAGCGTTGCAATTGCTGTAGGAGCGACGAAGGGGGCTTCGGTGTGGAGAGGAGGCTGATTTCGTGTAACTTCAAGAGGAGAGGAGAGTGGGTTTTCATGTATGAGAGGATGAAGTCTTGTATGTGTCATGTATGAGAGGAGGGAAGCTTGGAACGTTTTTTTTGGTTGAGGGAGAGGGAGAGTGGGTGGTTATGGGTTGAGGAGAGGGAGAGTGGGTGGTTATGGGTTGTTGCTGAACTCTTTGACCGTGGACCGTTCGTTGAACATTTGAAGGCCTTAATGATTTCGGAATTCGGTGATCTTGGGCTTCATTGGATTCGTCTCGTCGAGCCGTTCGATTCGAGTATAAGCTCGTCAAAATAGGAGACCATTTGGTAACTCAAATGCGGTTTGAACCGTTCCAACAGCGCTTGAGCCCTTGATTTGGACTCATTTGGCTCGAATTGGGTGATCTGGTGTCGTTGGGGTTTGTATTCCTGAGACGCTTAGTTCGACTGTAAGTTTGCTGAAATTGGAGTTCGGATGGTCTCTGAATTAATTTTTGAAGTTTCCAAACTTGATTTTGCATCAAGATTCGTGCCCGATTAAGATAATTTTTGACGACGTATCATTTATTATTATATATATACTTGTGACGAGTCAAAACGGGTTAATCGGAGCCATTGAAATCGAATTCAATTTGAGTTAATTTGATTTGATTTTGATTCGATTGGTGAATTGATTTGAGCCCAATAATGTATCAATTTGATCGAAAATAAATAAATTAGATTGAGTCGATCGACATTGACGAATCAAAAATCGAGCCTGATTTGAGTTGAGTGATAGGTTCGAGTCGATGCTACGTCAATAGCTATCCACCTAAGGGAAATCCTACGGGTGACGTCTATTCTAGGCTACGAAGACCTAGGTGCTAGAATTGAGTCCGGGGAAATTGACCTCGAATAATGAGGTCAACAGATAAATCTAACGCACAATCAAATTAATTCCTAGAGTGCAATAAAAGTAAGCAAACACAGCATCAATTTCGCTCACATCATGTAGTAAAATCTTAAAAAGTCTGGCACACAATAAAAACATAAACACCGGCCAAGCCTAGGTTTAGAAATAATGCCCTAGCAAAAAATTATATGTGTGTGTAAAGGCCTCTGTGGCTAGGATAGATCCTAAGATGGATAGTTAATTCAAGTTACCTAAAGTTCATGTTTGTTGAAGGTCTGAAAAGAAAACTTTATTTGAAGTTTAAATATTAGTGATTTAGGATTTATTTTAGTTAATTTAGTTTAGTGATTCATTTTAATGCTTAGAGTAGTGGTAATTAAAGTTTAAGTTGTATTAGCCAATTTTAGAAAGTTTCGGGTCCTCCTAAGTGCTAGACTGATGGGGTCCAAAAAGTCACTATAGGAAATGGGCTAGGTTTTGGAGATTTAGAATTTTAATTAAATATTAGGGGTTACAAGGAGTATTTAGGATTTGAGTTTATTGGATTTGGAGTTTTCTAGGTCAAGTTATGAATTTCTGAAGATTTAAGAAATTAATGAATTATTAAAATTGCTTAATTAGGGGTGATATTATGATTTTGCTCCAAATCAGCTCCAAAATGATTTGAATCACCCATAAAGGTTAGAAATGACCTAAGAAGATGTTCCCAAGTGTTTGGGGAAACTTTGGCATTTTTAATAATTTTTAATTATCTAATAAGGGCAAAATGGTAAATTTTTGTTAAAGTTGAATTAAGGTTTAGATTAAGGTCAACCTAAAGGTACCTAATTATCTAAATTTAATGACTAAATTATGAAGAGTTCAAGCTATTATACGTAATTTTTTATTTAAAATGGATTTATTAGAATTTTGTGAAGTTATCGGGCCCTAATTAACATATAAATTATGGTTGGTTAATTAAGGGGTCTAAAGGCTCCTAAAAATTCATAGAAAATTCTTAGAGATTTAGGATATCACTAAGTTTAATTATTAAAGTTTTCATGTTAATCAGGAATCTATCTTAGTTCCTATAATTTTTTTTAATTTTACTAGATGGGTCCTCAATTATTGTCCTTAGGCTGTCACAATGCTAAATAGATTTAAAATTAATGTTTGAGACTAACCCTTAGGAAAACATACAAGGGATGTATAAAAATAGTAAACAAGCCATGTTCTTAGATCTAGGAGGACCTAGATTAAGTGCTCGTGTGTCCTATACATGCAAAGGATAGTGAAATAAAAGGGAGCGCGCTTAAAGAAGCGATTAGTGAATGATTGGGACCCAACCATCCACTAATCAATCTCGCCCATGAATGCTACTCATAAGTATAATCTATGCTTAAAATTTTAAGAAATGGATCTCCAAAAATTAGGGATTTAATCATATAAGTAATTTTAAAAAAATTTAAAATACATATAAATATAGAAAATTTGGAAAGTAATGTAATTAAAAATAGATCAATTCATAATAGATAAATATAGGAAAGATACACTAGCCTCCCAAGAAAAATTTGAAAAGGTTTGAAAATAATTTGTAATCTCAAAATTAATAATTTAAAAAATAGTAATAATAATATTATTATTATTATTATTAGTAACATAATTATTAAAATAACAATGTTTTAAAAATAATTTGATAGTTAAAGTAATTATAATTAAATAATAATAATAATAATAATAAAACTAAAATCATTGTTTTAAAAATATTTCTAAAAATATATAATATTTATTATTGAAATTAATTTTAAATTAAAGAGAATAATTTTTTGAAAATTTTGATATATTACATATATTTTTGGGTTTAAAAATAATTTTAAATAATTATTTAAAGTTTTCTGTATTTAAAATAGTTTTAAAATAATTTTAAAAACTAATTTTTAAATAAAATCGACGGCAACAGGCAACGTGGCGGCCTATGGTAAGGTCCCTAAATCGCGAACGGGGTTTCCCAAATCATTAGTAATGATTGCGTCGCTGCTCAATCATTGCTAATGATTAACAGCGGTGCGATAATGATTATGCGCCACTTAACCACATAAGCGAAGCTCCGTAGCTGTTGAATCTTTCGCGGTTTCAAATGAACTGTTACGATCTCACCAGACGGATAACAGGGCCATAAGATCAAACCGCACGGTTGATCTAAGTCGTCGAACGATGCGGTTGGGACCATTGATCGCATGATCAATGGTCTTGAACAATCCTTAGCGGACTAATGGCCTAACCCGAGGTTTGAAATGATATTTCATCTCATTCTCATGATTTACCCAACCAAATTGAATGAAATTTTAACCATGGATTCCATGAGTGAAGAGCATCCATGGGGATGTGATTTCACTCCTTGAAACGCATTAAATAGAAAGCTATTAAGACCTAGGTGTTTATAATTAGGGTTAGGGTTATACCTCAATCTGATGGATGGATTAAGTAGATCTTGAGCTTGTTGCACTTGTAGACTGTCCACGCTCCTATTTGTAGAAGACTCTACTAGCCCACGATGCCTAGATCACACATAAGATGGCTTGGAATGTATTTGCCCTCGATTAGTCGGAGATCTCACCGCCAGCAAGGACTTGCAGATGAGGTTTGACTTGGAGGAGGTGGAGAAGGATTATCAAAGCTCGAAAACAAAATTTCTCGGGCTAAGAAGACTTAGGGAAAGAGAAATCACAAAAGGTCCCTAAACAGACCCTAATTTCTCCTATTTAAAGCTACTAAACCCATTATGGATGGTTGGTATGAGATTAAGAGCTAAATAGGAGGGAAATTAGGTGATTAGCATGGGATTTTGAATTAGAGATCATTAGGAAAGAATTCAATGCATTAAATAGGCCTAAATAAGTTATTTTGACCTATTTAAGACTTGGGCTAACTAAGTTAATGATTTACTTGGTTAGATTAATCAAATAGGTCCAAGATATGGGAGCTTGAGCCTAGGAGAATTTGAAATGGGTTTGGAATTGATTTAGGCTCAAAATGGGTCTAATTGGGTCAATTTGGGTCAACCTAGGTTGACTTGGTCAATCAGGTTGACCCAAGACCTGGGTTTGGGCTCAGCAGACTTGGCTTGACTCCCTAAACCCATTGGAAAGGGTCTTGGGGTCTAGCTTGGTCAAATTTGACTAGGTCAACTCTTTGACCTAGGTTTGGGGGAAAATCAGGGTCAACAGATACGAATATTGATTCTTACAGGTCTGAAAGTCATGATGTTTTCTTAATTACTAGGCAATTCAAAAGCTTTCTAAGAAAGAAATAAAAGTACCATAAAAAATGAAACAAAGGTAAGGGTAGCAAAAATTTTAAATATTCTTCTAATATGATTTATTTTGAATGCAGGAAGTTGGGACATGTTAAAGCTGATTGTCCAATACTTAAGGCTCATCCAAGTAAGGAGAAGGGTGAGCGAAAATCCAAGTTCAGGAAGGATAAGAAGCAATTTCAAAAGGCATTCTAGGAGGATTCTGCATCTGATTCCTCTTAGACTAAAGTTTAGGAGGAGACTGCAAACTTGAATTTAATGGCGGACGATCATCTTGGTCGGTCTGGCCAAGAAGAGGTGTGTGAACTAATATACAATCAATTACTTAAAGTTGTTGAGAAAATTCATGCATCATATAGAAAACTTAAGAAATTACATGCTAGCATGAAATTAGAATTTTTAAATTTGTAAAAAGAGCATGAAGTTTTACTTAAAGATCATTCTACACTTGAAAGTAATCACATGATTCTTTGAAGTCATTGCATATTTAGTTAGAAAAAGAATTTAAAAAATTAGAGGAACTTGCATGGGAAATAGATAATAATGAACATCGGCTAAAAGTGGAAGTGGTAGCTTATTAATATGAAAATAAAGCGTTGAAAGCAAAAATCATAACATTTGAAAATGATAAACCAGCATTGTATGCATCACACAATTTTAAGATGAGACATCACCACCCGAGTAAATTAATAAATCATTTTCCTGGTGTTAGATATTTTTCATGTGGCATACTATGATATATTTCACACACTTGCACTATTCACTGTAGTACGCATCGGGTTTAGAGACCAAAATTACATGATTCACAGCATAACACATATGCATTGCATTCTTCTTTCTATAAGAAGGGACCCAAACTTATTTGGGTTTCTAAATCTAATGATTGATGATTTTTTAGGTGTGCTCTCACAATCTATATATTTATGATTGTCGACGACTACTTGAGATTTACTTGGATTAGATTTTTGTCATATAAGAGTGAGTCTTTTGATGAATTTAAATCATTCTATACTTGGATTCAGAAAAAACAAGGTTGTGAGATCTTGACCATCTATAGCGTCCATGGTGGAGAGTTTAAAAATGAGATATTTGGAGATTTTTATAAGGATAAAGGAATTAGTCATAACTTCTCAACTCCTAGGACCCCTCAGTAGAATGGGGTAGTTGAAAGGAAGAACAGGACCTTAGTTGAAGTTGCTAGAGCCATGCTTACGGAGTGTTCACTTCGAATATACTTCAGGGCTAAAATAGTAAACACAGCTTGTTATGTATTGAATAGGGTGAATGTTAGATCCCAACTGAATAAGACACCCGAAGAGATCATTAAGGGTAGGACACCCAACCTTTCCCACCTTTATATCTTTGCTGTAAGGTTTTCATTCTTAACAATGGAAAGTCACCCTTAGAAAAATTTGACCTAAAATATGATGAATGAGTGTTCTTAGGATATTCATGTGTGGGGAAATCCTTTAGAGTGTTCAACAAGAAAATATTGGTGGTGGAGGAGACTACTCATGTAGTGTTTGATGAATCTAATCCTAAGAAATCTAAAGTTGAGGAAGAAGATTAAATTGGAGAGATTACTCAAAGAGTTGAAATTTAGAGAAAAGGGTAGAGCCTCAAAACATTGAAGGAGTAAGCGAGAATATTCAAGGAGTATAAAATGTAAATCTGGAGGAAAGAGTATAACCTAGACACACTTTACTTAGATATTGGAGATATTCTTTGAGTCATCCTAAAGAATTGATCTTTGGAGACCCTTCTGAAGATGTTAGAATTACGCATGGACTTAAGAAGGAAGTAAACCACTCTACCTTTATCTAAATGATTGAACCCACCAACATCGATCAAGCCTTTTTTTATGAATGTTGGATCCTAGTTATGTAAGAAGAACTTGACTAATTTGTGAGGAATGATGTTTGGGAGTTGGTCGAAAGACCTAAGAATAAAAGTGTGGTAGGAAATAAATAGGTTTTTAAGAATAAAATGAATAATTTTGGTGTGGTGGTTAGGAATAAGGTAAAATTGGTAGCTAAGGGGTATAACCAAATAGAAGGGATTGATTTTGAGGAGACCTTTGCCCCTATAGCTAGACTTGAAGTCATTAGAATGGTACTAGCCTTTACTTATTATAAGAGATTTAAGCTTTTCCAAATGGATGTCAATAGTGCCTTTTTAAATGGAGTGATAAAAGAGGATATGTTTGTAGAGCAACCCCTATGCTTTGAGAGTTCCCAATTTTAAAATCATATTTACAAATTTAAAATGCCTTATATGGATTAAAATAGGCATCTAGAGATTGATATGAGAGACTTAGCACAATCCTACTATAGAGGGAGTTTGTCAAGGGGAGCATAGACACACCTTTTTTCTAAGAAAAATAAGAGATGAGTTACTCGTTATTCAGATCTATATTGATGATATACTTTTTAGATCTTTTGATAAAAAGTTATAAGATGTTTTTTCTAAAAAAATGAGTAAGGAATTTGAGATAAGTATGATGAAAGAGTTATCCTACTTTTTAGGGTTTAGTATAAGATAATTAGATGATGAAATCTTTCTAAATTAAATAAAGTACATTAATGACATATGAAAAGGATAAAGCCAAGCCAATAAATACTCCCATGAGCTCTAGTGTTCAGTTGGATAAGGACTCAAATAAAAAATCTGTTGATAAAAAAATATATAGAGGAATGATTGGATCACTACTTTACTTGACTGCTAACTGACTTAATATAGTATTTAGTATTTGTCTCTGTGCTAGATTTCAAGATTATCCTAAAGAATTCCACCTGACTGTAGTTAAGAGAATCCTTAGATATCTCTTAGGGATCCAAAACTTAGGAATATGGTATCCCAGGTACAACACTTCTTTTGAGATTATTGGATATTTTGATTTTGTTTTTATAGGGTATAGTGTGAATAGAAAGAGAACTTGAACTTGCTAATTCATAGGATAGTCTTTAGTCTCGTGGTCTAGTAGAAAACAAAACTATATTGTACTTTCTACTGCTGAAGCTGATTACATTGTCTCAGAAAGTTATGTGGCTCAAATCCTTTGGTTGAACTAATAAATTCTGGATTTAGGATTATCCGTAGGCATAATTTCAATCATATGTAAAAACACTAGTGCCATATGTATCTTTAAGAATCCTATCTAACATTCAAAGACCAACACATTAACATAATACATCACTTTATTAGGAACCATATTACAAAAGGAGACATTAAGTTAAATCATATGGTAACTGAGAATCAACTAGCTGACATCTTTACTAAACTACTGGCCTTTGACACATTCAGCATTTTAAGGACCTGATTGGGTGTGATTGACATAAATGCATAAACTTGATGCTTTCTGAACTCTGAATTTTATATCTGTTGTTTGTTGTTATTTCCTATTCTTTTGTTTTTAGTTTTTAAGTGTTGATTTTTATTTGCTGCTATTTTCCATGCTTTTATTTCTGATGTTTCAACTTTTCTTTCAGTTTTTCTTTTGGTCACTACTAAAATGATATTTTATACATTATTTTTATTTTTGAAAATTTATAGTCAATAATTAACATCCCTACATCAGTTAAAAGGACAAACATCATTGATTGTTTCCCTTCCGCTTATTGTGAATCTAATTTCAAAAAATATAATTTTGATGATAGCAAACATTTATGATACTTCTATTTTTCTACGACTGCCTTACTTACTAATATTTCAGGTCCATAAGATCAAAATGCAAATCAAGCAAACATAGAATTAGATAGACTAGGGGTGAGTTAGTCTGTTAGGGGTTTTTACCTTTCCTTGAGTCGATTATAAATAAAGCGGGTCTTGATGCTAAGTAATCTTGCACACACACACTCGAAAAAAATTTTGTATATTTATTTAGAGTTTTTTGTTTTTTATCACATCATCTAGGACAATCCCAAATCATCTTGGATAATTAGTTAAAAATAAAAACCCTAATTAGGACATCCCGGTTAAGGCAGTCGCAATTAGGCAAATTATCTTGGACAATATTATCATCGTCCGGGACGATAGGCTTAAATTTAAAAGAATCACCCGCCAAATCTGTTTAGGCATATTTTATTTTTGGACATCATCATGGATGATGTAGTGCAATTATGCCTAAATTAGTATCGTAATTAATGAGAATAATTAAGATTTGATTACACAATCACATCGTACTGAACAATCGCATGACAGACTGGGACGATCAGTTAAACAAACCCTAGTTTCTTCTTGGATGACTAGAACGTTGTTTTGGACATTATGTATTTTTTTGAACAAATCTTCTAAGATGATCCCAAATCATCCTGGATGATCTATTATTTTTCCATCGTCCAGACATGCAATCGGGGTGATATGTTGGATGATATTTGTCATTTTGAACTAATCATTTGGGATGATCATGAAATCATCCTGGATGAGCAATTTACCTCTCCATCGTCCAGACATGCATTCAGGGCAATGTTCTGAATGATACTCAATGATTTGAACTAATCGTCCTGGATGATAAAGTCGGTTTGGTGCAATTAAGACTAAATTTGGAACTTTTCTATTTAAGACCTCTTATTTACCTAAGATTGTGCCCTTTAGTGTTGTCTTGACTTGAGAGAGCCAAGAGGAGAGGAAAAGTAAGGGAGAGAGAGAAAGGATCTTATGAGGGGGAGTTTATGAGGGGTTTCATAAAGGTAATTCCAAGCAAACATCTGAGATGTCTTCTATGGTCATCGTCCCTTATTCCTTAGTTGTTCTAAAGATGTCTACTTCAATGATTGATGGGGTTCTCTGCCTACTTCAGGAGGAAGCAAAAGGAGTTGGGTTCTCTGCCTCACCATTCTTGGTGAAAATGAGGTTTTTACAAGCTTCTCCACCTTGCTGTGGGAGCAAAAGGAGAGTCACTGAGTTTAGTGTAATACCCGAAGAAGAGGTTCCGGGGAGCAGACGTAGGTTAAGTTGACCAAACAACTATAAAGCTCTGTGTGTTCTTTCTTACTATTTTTTTACATTTAATTTTATCACTTTTATTTTCTTATGGTGAATTTGGTTTGATCTAAGATTGTGTTTTTGATTGAAATTTTTTTTAAAATAACAATTCACCCCCCCCTTTTGGTTAGCTTGGGCTAGTTCACAAGGGCTTAACATCCCTAACGAACTTTCAAGTGGTAAAAGAGCGAGACTCATAAAATTGAGTTTTTGAAAACTTTTGAATTTTGAACCATGTCTAATTTCGATAATCATAATACTATGGAAGGGTACTCTATTACCGGACCACATTTGTTTGATAATATTTCTTTTGATTTTTTGAAAACTAAAATATCTACATTTTTATAATCGATTGGCTATCATATGTGGATGCTTGTTAAAGAAGATTATTAACTTCCGTCTCGTGAAATTAATGGGATTAAAATTGAACTTTCTTTTACTGAATAGACTTTTTATGATAAAGATTTAGTGCAACTTAATACAAAATACTTGAACTATTTTTTCTGTGCTTTGAAACTGAAAGATTATATGTGTTTCAACTTATGCTATTGGTAAGGACATTTGAGATAGATTGTGTATTACTTATGAAAGAACAAATGAAGTTAAGCAATCTAAGTTGAATATTTTATTGTATAACTACAAACTTTTTCTTATGAAACCTTCTAAATCAATTTTTAAAATGTATACTAGGTTTACTCAAATTTTCACCTCACTACATGCCTTAGGAAGAGAACTCACAAATTATAAAAAGTTAATAAAATTTTAAGATGTTTTCCTTCTTCCTTTGATGCAAAGATTAATATAATTACTGAATCAAAATAATTGAATATTTATTCTGTTGATAACTTACTTAGATCACTCATTGCTTATGAACCAAAGACAACTTGATGTTGGTGAGAAAAAGAAGGATAAAATTATGAAGCTAAAGGCCAACGAGATGGATAAAAATTCTTCCAGGTCTAAAGCGATGATGTTGCCTAATCACAAGGCAATTCAAAAGCTTTCTAAGAAAAAATCTCCAGTGCCATCAGAAGTAGAAAAAAGGTAAGGATAGAAAAAATTTTAAAAGTTCTTATGATATGGTTTATTTTGAATACTGGAAGCCAGGACATGTACGAGCTAATTGTCCAACACTTAAGGCTCACCCAAGTAAGGAGAAGGGTAAGGATAAACCCAAGTTTAGAAAGGACAAGGATAAGAAGTGGTTCCAAAAGGTATTTTGGGCAGATTCCGTATCTAACTCCTCTAAGACTGAAGTTGAGGAGGAGACTACAAACCTATGCTTAAAGGCGGACAATCATCTTGATCAGTCTGACCAAGAAGAGGCATGTGAACTAAGCTATGAATAATTACTTGAAGCTTGTGAGAAAATTCAAGCATCATATAAGAAATTTAAGAAATCGCATGCTAGTTTGAAATTGGAGTTTTTAAATTTATAAAAAGAGCATGAAGTTTTACGTAAATATCATACCCAAATTGATAGCAATCACATGTCATTACTTGATGAGTTTGATGAGTTAAATAAAAAGAATTCTAAGTTGATCATTGAGCATGATTAATTGAAAGCATCCCACACTGCACTTAAAAATGAATTTAAAACATATATTTATGAATCTAAAAGTAGGGAGCACTATTTAAAGGTTGATAATACTATTTTAGAAAGTGCTAACTTGAGGTTTAAAGCTGAATTAAAAGCACTTGAGGAAAATAAGACTACACCCACACCTGATCTAAAAGTTTTAAAACCTAGAAAGAGGCACTATAACCTGACCAGATTAATAAACCCTTTTCCGAGTGTTAGATGTTTTTCATGTGGCATGTTATGACACATTTCACACACTTACACTGTTCACTATAGTGCACATTAGGTGTGGAGACTCAAATTATATGATTCACATCATAACAAACATACATCACTTTCTTCTTTCTATAAGAAGGGACCCAAACTTGTTTGTGTTCCTAAATTTGACGTTTGATGATCTTATAGGTTTGCACTCATAAAAAGCCTCGTGAGGGCATGTGGTACTTGGACAGCAGAGGCTTGCGACACATAATTGTATAAAATTGTTGCTTAATAAATTCTGATTTGCATGCTTTCTGATATATTGTTCATTGTTTTATTTCTATTTTTTCTTTTTAGTTTTGAGTGTTGATTTTTTATTTGATATTATTTTATAGTATTTTTATCTCTGATATTTTATTTTGTCATAGCTAAAATGATATTTTATTCCATATTTAGTCCCGGATAAAAGAGAGTGCGGGAAAAGCAGTGTTTTTAAAAAATTTGTAGTCAATGTCTGAAATCTTTAAATCAGTTAAAGGAGAAAACACCGTCGATTGATTTCCTTCCTCTAACCACTTTTAGTGGTGCAATTTTATTTTCTAAATAAAAACCTATCTCAAATTAACAACTGGACTTTACGATTGAGATCTTTTCTATCTTGCTATAGTAATCTATCTTATATATATAATATTCAAAGTCTTTATATTACTTTCATAATCTTGTCGTTGCATTTATCACATAAATATTTGATTCAGTTTTATATTTTATTCTTCCTTATATTATAGAGTGAGTTTTTCTTATCTAAAATCTAGAAGTTATACTCACAACTGAGAGTATTTAAGAGTTTCGAAAGGGATCTAGCTTGCAAAAATGTCAAGGGCATAAAATGAGCCAAAAAAGAAGAAATATTGAAAAGATGCGTAATGAACACCAAACAAATTTTGAAAGATACACAAAGTATATCAAAAATTAAAAGATGTATAAAGTGCATCAATAAATTGAAAAGAGGCATAAAATGAGCCCACAAAAGGCAAGCTTTCTTTTCTTTCAAATTTTTAAATCTTAGAAGAATTTATGTGTCACTTGATATCTTCAAAGGCTTTATTTTGAATTTCATGATTCTGATAAATTACTTTGGTATATTATTCTATAATATATTTTTCTGAAACTAAGTTTTGAACGTATCTATTTTTTTTTTTATCTAATAGGTTTTTCTGAGTTAGATCTTTATTTTCAAAAGACAATTTGCCTTGAGAGAAGTCCAAGTTAGGGCTAATTAATAGGATCGGTTATTCTAATATTTTTAGAATTTTAACTATATTAACTCAATGATTTTTATAAATTTTTAATTCAATCACATGGAGAATTTATCATATTCGTGCTTTGATTTTAAAAAAACTTTGTTTTCGTTCTTTTTGTCATTTTTATCATCTTTTCATTATTTTATTTTTATCTTTTACTATTAGTTTTTGTGTTTTTCAACATTCTCTGATCATCTCCATCCATTTCTAAAATTTTAATATTTAGTCACATCGTTCTCGATGATATTCATATTGTCTTGGACGTACATTAATTTACTCTTAAAATTCCATCTTACGGTTTATATGACTTATCTATTCATGATCATCCTGGATAATCCATTATTGTCCTGGATGATTTGATCATCTTCCGCTTCAATTACTTGAGATCGTTATGGATGACACTCCTCATCCTGGATGATCTTCTCTTTTTATGCTCAATTATTTGTGATCGTCCTGGGCGATCCACATGTTCGTCCTGGATGATCCATGTGGAAGAAGTTGTTATAATTATTAAATTCGGCCAGTATGATCCATTATTATCGATCATCCTGGACGATCCATTTAATTGGCCTGGATAATCTATTTTTTTAATGGTAATCTAGAATGACTCCTCATGATGATTTCCAGTGTCTAATCATCCTGGATGATGTCTAATCATCCTGGACAATATTACTGCCTTTTTGACCAATTGTCCTCGGACGCAATAATTTCACCTGATTATCTTGGATGATTTTGTGATCGTCCTGGACAATCAGTCAGTTTCTTTATAATCTGAGGTTGTGAAATGGTTTTTATCACCCAAACTCCTCCATTCATCCTTACTCTCACTGTTTCTCTATTTTTCGTGCTCATGGCTGGTGGAAAAAGATCTTGTATGCCTACTGGAGTTCTTCGAGGGCCAGCCTTGAACCCCGTTTCATTGAGGCAGTCGACCAAGCCACCTATATGTGTTAAAAGATAGCCGGGATCACCTTATCCCAGACTGTCAACCCACGTACACTTTCTTACCATATTCTCGACCTTTTTACGCACACCTCTCTGACTTTTATCCTTACACTTGACATTCCCTTCAATTTCAAACTGCTTTTCAAAATTTTTGCTAACCCCCGAATCAACTCCTAATTCACTACACTTTAATCTTATGTGAATAAGCATCCTGTTGAGATCATATATCAAGATTATCACGAGCTCCTTTAATTATCCACCATAGAAGATAATCTTCACCTCTTGTCTTAAGATCCTGATTATGCTGGGCTCCAACCAATCACTTTCTTAGAAATACTCTTATCTCCTATCATATTGGGGAGTCAAGCAGTTTACTCAAAGATGATAGGACAATCTATCATGTCCTTCGTACATTTATTATTCCAAAAGTTGGTGATCGTATCAACATCACTCCGCTCCTTTCAATCACGACTTTCTACATCATCACCCACTGTGAATTCAATTCTACTAATCTTATTTTCCACTACATTGAGCACCTCACTAGCATTAGGGATCCAATACATAGAAGGAAGCCAGATCTTTCCTTAGGACACATCATAACCTATGTCTTGGAATCCAAATATAACCTTCAATATCTTGCACCTTCAAACTTTTAGCCTACCTTCTATGCCAACAACTCTTTCAATATTCTTCATAATACTCATCTCCACCCAGAGCACGAGGAAGCTGAGGGAGATGAGGCGGAGGCGGCTCTTGCACCTATTCCTACACCTACTTCGCTCCGCCAGCACTTACAGCTAAATCAGCTGGTGGAGTAATTCAACTAGTGGTAGACTCGGTTCAAGTCCTATATTGCTAGACAAAAGCAGCAATATGTGGATAATATTACTCTCTTAGAATCGTACGTAGCCCACCAACAACGCCAGCACGACCAGGATATGGCCTGGTTTGGGGAGCATTTTATTACTATTTCTAGCTTTTTTCAGCCACCACCACCATCTCCTTTGGATGATCAGGGGCCGTCGTACTTGGATTTTGTTTTATTGTGCTTTCTTTCTATGATATATTTGGTTCCTTTTTAGTAGTTTATATTTCTTTTTTTAGTTTTCTCCTTTTGTGATGTCAAAAGGGGGAGTAGTTGTACTATTTTTATGTTATTTAGTTATATTGTATTTATCTTTTAGAAAATTTTAAACTTCATAATTCACATTATTTTCTTTGTGGTGTTTCAATTTAATTGCTTAAATTATTATTTTTTTCATCATCAAAAAAGAATGAGATTGTTACGAATCTGATTTCAAGAAATATAATTTTGATGATAGCAAACATTTTTTATACTTTTTTTTTATGACTATTTTACTTACTAATATTTCAGGTCTATAAGATCAAATTGCAAATCAAGCCAACTTAGGATTAGGTAGACTAGAGGTGAGTCAGTCTATAAGGGGTTTTTACCTTTTCTTGAGTCGATTGTAAACAAAGTGGGTCCTGATGCTAAGTAACCTTGCACACACACACCCGAAAAAAATTCTGTCTGTTTGTTTAGAGTTTTAGCACTATCATTTTGAACTAATCATTCAAGATGATTATGAAATCATCATGGACAATTAGTTTACTTCTCCACCGTCCAGACATGCATTCAGGATGATGTTCTGGATGATACTCAATGATTTGAAATAATCATCCAGGACGATATGAATATCATCCTAGACGATAAAGTCAATTTGTTACAATTAAGAGAAAATTTAGAGCTCTACTATTCAATACCTCTTATTTACCCAAGATTGTATCCTTTACTATTGTATTGACCTGAGAGAGCCAAGACAAGAGGGAGAGTAAGGGAGAGAGAGAGAGAGAGAGAGAGAGAGAGAGGATCTGTGAGGGGGAGTTTATGAGAGGTTTCAAAAAAGTTCCTCCACAAATATCTAAGTCATCTTCTCCGTTCATCATCCCTTGTTCCTTGGTGGTTCTAGATAGGTCTACTTCAATGATTGATCGAGTTCTCTGCCTACTTCAGGAGGAAGAAAAAGGATTTGGGTTCTATGTCTGCTTCAGGAGGAAGCGGAAGGAGTTGGGTTCTCTGCCTCACCAGTAATTGTGAAAAGGAGGTTTGTACAGGCTTCTGCACCTTGCTATAGGAGAAAAAGAAGAGTCACTGAGTTTAGTGTAATTACCAAAGGAGAGGCTCTAGGGAGTGGACGTAGGTCAAGTTGTTAGAACCACTATAAATCTTTATGTGTTCTTTCTTACTGTTTTTCTGCATTTAATTTTTACAGTTCGATTTTCTTATGGTGAATTTTGGTTTGACTTAATATTGTGTTTTTTTATTGAGAAATTTTTTAAAATACCAATTCACCCCCCCCCCCCCCCCCTCTTGGTTAAATTTTGGCTAGTTCATAAGGGCTTAACATCCCTAACAAACTTTCACTTCTAACTCCTTTTAGCGGTGTAATTTTCTTTTCTAAATAAAATTCTATCTTAAATGAATAAGTGGACTTTGTAATTGAGATATTTTCTAACTTGTTACAGTAATCTATCTTATATAAATAACATTCAAAGTCATTAAATCTCTTTCAAGCTTTCATAATCTTATGGTTGCATTTATTATATGAATTTGTTTATATTTTGTGGTTTACTCTTCCTTATATTAGATTGTGAGTTTTTTTTCTCAAATATCTGAAATATATTCTCACAACTTAGAGTATTTAAAAGTTTTGAAAGAGAGTTAGCTTGGAAAAATGACAAGATGCATAAAATGAACCCAAAAAGAAAAGAAAATTGAAAAGATGAGTAATGATTGCCATAAAAATTTTGAAAGATACACAGAGTATATAAAAAATCAAAAGATGCGTGAAGTGTGCCAACCAATTGATAAGAGGCAGAAAATTATCCCCAAGAAAACAAGTTTCCTTTCTCCTTCAAACCTTTAATTCTTAGAAGAATTCATGTGTCACTTGATATTTTTAAGGACTTGATTTCAAAATTCATGATTGTGACTAATTGCTTTGTATTATTGTATAAGATATTTCTTGGAAATAAGGATTGAACATATCACTTTTCCTTATCTAATTGCTTTTTTTTAGTTTGATTTTTGTTTTCAGAAGATAGTTTACCCTGTAAGAAGACTTAGCTGGGGTTAACAGGACCAGTTGTTCTACCATTTTTTAGATTTTGATGTTATTAACTTATTTTTGTAATAATTTTTAATTCAATCGCATAGAAAATTTATCATATTTGTGATTTGATAAAAAAAAAGTGTATTTTTCATTTTTTTTTGTTTTGTAGTCTTTTTTCGTTGTTTTATTTTTTATTTTCTATTACTTTTTCTTATTTTAGGGCCTTCTCTGATCACCTTCATCCATCTACAAAATCATTAATTTTGTATCACATCGTCCTAGACAATATTCCTATCATCCTGGACCATATCATCACACCACCCTTCATCTTTCAACTGCGATTGTTTTGAGTCAAATGTTTGAGATCATCCTGGATGATCCTCATCATCCTGAACAATCTGATTAAATCCTGCTCAATTATCTGTGATCATCCTAGATGGTCCATATCATCTTAGACGATCTTATAAAACTATGCTTCAATTATTTATGATCATCCTGGATGATCCACATGGAAAAAATGGTTACATGTTTTAAATTTGACTGGTACAATCCATTATTATAGATTAGCTTGGATGATCTACCTAATTGTCCTAGACAATCTACTTTTTCAACTGTCGTCCGATATGACTCCTCGAGACGATCACCTGAGTCTAATCATCCTGGATGATATTTGATCATCTTGGACAATCAGACTGCCTTTTTGACTAATCGTCCTAGACGTCATAATTTTGTCTGATCTTCCTGAATGATTTTGCAATAGCCCTCGATGATATAGTAGATTCTTTATAAATAACCAGCTTCAACTATTTTTTCCACCCTCAAACCCTTAACTTCTTCATTCATCTTTCTCAAGCTCTAATTTTTTTTGTCCATGGCTGGTGGAAAATGATCTAGATTAGCAACCATCAGTTCTTCGAGTGCCTTCGTCGACCCTTATTTCACTTAGGTGGCTGACCAAGTCACCTATCTTTGCTATAAGACTGCTTAGATCACACTGTTCAGGACTGTCAACCCTCGTACAATCACTTATCATGTCCTAAATCTTTTTTTCTCACACCTCCCTCATATTCATTCTTACACTCTCCTTCTCTTTCAATTATGAACTCCATTATGAATTTTTTGCGAGCATTAGAATCAAATTTACTTACACTGTCCATCAGTCCTATATAAACAAATGACTTATAAAAATTACATATCAGGACTGCCATGAACTTCTCCAACTGTCTACTACTGGAGATAAGATTCACCTCTTGTCTCAAGATTTTAATTATGACTGGGCTCCTGCTAATCACCTTCTAAGGAACACTCATTCTCCTATCATAATGAGGCATTTATCACCTTAGTCAAAGATGCTAAGACAATCCAACATGTATTTTGTACCTCAATAATCCTTAAGTCTGGTGATCGTGTCCATGTCACTCCTCTCCTTTCAATCACCACCTTCTACATTATGGCCTATATATAGTTCAATGATGCTGATCTTCTATTTGATACATTGAGCATCTTATTAATATTAGAGATCCAGGGCATAGAAGAAAGCTTAACCTTGTCATAAGACACATTATAGCCTATGTCCTGGAAACCAAATATAATCTTCAATATCTGGCCCCACCTAATTTTCAGCTTGCCTTCTACACTAATAGCTCCTTCCACATTCTTCACAGTACACATCTCCACCCAAAGCATGAGGAGATTGAGGGAGCTGAGGATGAAGTTGTTCCTATACCTGTTCCTACACCTACTCTGATCGCTAGCACTCACAACTGGATTAGTTGGTGGAGCGGTTCGACCAATGGGAGGCTAAGTTTGACTCTTATATTGTTCAACATGAGAAGTAGCATGTTGAGGATGTCACTATATTTGATACTTATGTGGCACACCAGTAGTAGCACCATGACTAAGATATGGCCTGGTTTGGGGAGCAGTTTGCTGCTATTTGCAATTTCTTTCAGCCACCACCACCACCTCCTTCAGATGATCAGGGCCCCTCGTACTTATAGATTATATTTCATGTGATGTTTTCTATGATGTTGTTTGATTATATTTTGTATTTTCTATTTTATTTTCTTTTATGTTTACTCATCCTTTTTGTGATGTCACAAGGGGGAGTAATAGTAGTGTTAGTATGTTTGTATTATTTCATTGTTTTGTTATTATTTTTTAGTATTTGTACCATCTTCCTAATTTTATAAAATTTGCATTACTTGGTTCACACTTCTTTCCTTTACATTATGTTTCAATTAACTACTTAAGTTGAATTTCCTACCAAATGTTTGCCATTATAAAAAAGGGGAGATTGTTCAAACATGGATTCAATGATTATAATTTTGATGATAACAAATATTTCTAGCATTTTTATTTCTCTATTATTGCCCTTCCTTCTAATATTTTAGGTCCACAAGATCAATTGCAAATTATGCTAGCTCAAGTTGGGTAGATTAGGATTAAGCCAGTTTGTAAGTGTACTTCAAGTGTTTTTATCTTTTCTTGATTCAAATATAATAAAGTGAATCCTGATGCAAAGTAACCTTGTATACACACACTTAGGGGGGAAATTTTTTGTTTGTTTTAGAGTTTTCTATTTTTGATCATATCATATGGGACTGTCTCAAATCATCTTAGATGATCATTTAAAAATAGAAACCCTAATTAGAGCATCTTGGTTAAGGAAGATGAATTAAGCAAATCATCCTGGACGATATTAACATCGTCTTGGATGATATGCTCAAATAAAAAAGAATTAGCCGCCAACTATTTTAGGCATGTTATTATTTTTAGACATCTTATAAGACATCATCCTTGATGATGCATCACAATTATACCTAAATTAGTTTAATGATTAAGGAAAATAATTAAGTTTTGATTGATCGATCATATCATTCTAGATTATCACAGGATCATCATAGATGACCAATTAAAAAACCTTAATTTCTTCCTGAGTCATCTTGGACAAACGGAATGATATACTGGATAATAGTTATTGATTTGAACTAATTATATAAGATGATCCAAGAATCAGCCTAGACGATCGGTTATTTTTTCATTGTCCAACATGTAAAGTCTAGCTGAATAGAGCATTACTCTGGATAGTACTTAACATTTCCAACTAATCGTTCATGACGATGTACTCATCATCCGGGACAATCAAAATAACCCCCCCTCCCCAAATTATTCTGGCTGAATGAGCTGAAATTGTATTGATCATACAGAACGATCTGTCGATCATCCTAGATGATCTTTGTCAGTTAGTTGAAATTTAGGGAAAATTTGAAGCCCTTTTATACAAGATCTATAATTCACTCAAGATTGTATCTTTTGATACTTTCTTGACCTGAGAGAGCCAAGAGAATGAGAGGGAGAGCTTGGGAGAGAGAGAGAGAGGATCTTGTGAGGGGGAGTCAACGAGGGCTTCACAAAGGTTGCTACAAGCAAGGATTTGAGTCATCTTCTCTAATCGTCATCCCTGGTTCCTTAGAGGTTCTAATAAGGCTTACTTCAGCGATTGATTAAAGTTCTCTACGTGCTTCTAGAGGAAGTAAAAGGAGGTCAAGGTTCTCTGCTTGCTTAAGGAGGAAGCAAAAGGAGGTCAGCTGCTCTGCCTCATCAGAGTCAGTGGAAAGGAGTTTTGTAAAGGCTTCTCCGCCTTGTTCTGGGAGCAAAAGGAGAGTCATTGAGTTTAGTGCAATACCTAGAGGAGAGGCACCAGGGAGTGCATGTAGGTCAAGTTGACCGAATCACTATAAAATCTAGTGTATTCTTTCTTAATGCATTCCCGCATTTAATTTCGCACATTATTTTATATGGGTGATTGTTTGGTTTAAATCATGATTTTTGTTTGATAATTTTTTAAAAAGTAATTCCCCCCCCCCCCCTCTCTTGGTTAGCCTCGGGCTAGTTCATACAGGCTTAACATCTCTAACAAACTTTCACTCTTTGCTGAAAAATAATTCTTGGCATCCTCCTCTTCCTATATAGATAAAGTTAAATGTTGATGATTCTCTACTTTAGAATAATAAGGCAAGTATCGTTGGAGTAATACGGGACTAGAAAGGAAGATTTCTAATAGCATATGGGAAGAAACATATGCATTTGGATTTGGCTGTGTTGGAATTACATGCTGTTATTTCTCCCAAGGAGTAACTAAAAGATTGGATGCTCGAAATGGAAGGATTGATCATTGAAGGAGATAATGTTAATATTATGAAGAAGCTTCAAGAATTTATGGAGAAGATCAAATGGAGAAGTAAGGATAAATTAAAAATTGATTTATCTTTTCGTGAAGGTTTCAACAAAAATATTTTATATTTTCTATATAAAATGTAATAAAGTGGCTAATTTTTGTGCCTCATATGCTATCTTAGGAGATTTTTGTTGGTATAATATTGATGTTAATAAACTTCCTTCAACATTCTTTTCATTGATAAGTAAGGAATGTGATAGTTTGTCTATCACTTAGTTATCGTGAACTTTTTTTATTAGTAATGCAATTTAAAATTATTCAAAAAAAAGCTTAAAACCCCAAAGCTGAATTCCATATAATAGTCTTGAAGGTTCCTTTCAACGCTCTTCTGGGTAGACCCTAGCTCCATGAATATAGAATGATGCCCTCCGCCCTTCATCAATATATCAAATACTCTCATAAGAGAGTTGAACAATAGATAAAGCTGATTTGAAACCATTCTCAACTCATTAACTTGGTATATATAAAGATGCTTCATATTATCTGTCTAAAAAGAACACATTCTTCTCTAGAAATTTTAACTTGTTGAAGTAGAAGAAAAAGAAAAAGAAAAGAAAGAAAAAGAAGTAGAAAAGATCTCAAACATGATGTTCATTTGCACCCTCCTCCTTCATAAAGAGGTGGTAGAACCACTAGCAATCTAGAGGGTAAGGTCGAGGATGGTAAAATGAAAGAGTAAAAGAAATGAAAAAGAGTACATATAAATAAAGGTGGTTGTAATACATATTGATTTGAAATCAAGTTCATATGTGTTTGGGAAAAACCATCAGCTTGTAGAATATAGAAATACTATCGAACAACCAGTATTTAAAATTTCAATGGAAGTAAATAGTGAAGATGATAGGTTCCAAGTCACTAAGGGAAGATAATTTTGGTATTTTTATCATGGAAAGGTTAAAAAAATATGTAGAAAACATAACTCTAACCCGCTTATCCCAAAAGGATGTATTGAGGTTGGCAGCAAAAAACTCTCCTACTATGTATTTATATTATAAAGCCAATACCTTTGTACCCTCCACTAGTAAAAATATAAGAATCAATGTAATCCTTGATGATCCATTTACCAATGAAATAGTAGAACTACCTTTTGACTGGTACTCCAATTGTGTAAATAACTTTGCTAAGCCAGGTCTAACACCATCAACTTTGACTAGAGGCTATGCTCTACCGTTCAAAAACCTATGGAATACTAAATATTTTAAACTAGAATCAAAATAGATGTTGACTTCAATATTCTTTGTGTTGTGAATCTAAGATTATGGATTAGACTTTTGATGATATCAAACATTCATGTTTCCCTACGACTGCTTTGCCTACTAACTTTTCAGGACCACAAGATCGAATACAGCTCAAGCTCAAGATCAGATAGATTTAGGTTGAGTCAAGACTATATTTTTTTCTTTCTTGAGTCAATTAGAAAAGTGGTTTCTGATGCTAAGTAACCTTGCACACACACACTTGAGGAGTTTTTTGAATTTTTCTATTTTAAGTACATCGGCCTGGACGATTTTCCTATCGGCCAGGATGATTCAACTAAAAATAGAAACCCTAATTAGGGCAACCTGGTTAAGCAGCCGTCATTAAGCAAATCATCTTGGACGAAACGTGTATCGGCTAGGACGATAGGCTCAAATCAGAAAGAATCAGCCGCCATGATCAATTTAGGTATTCTTTATTTTAAATTATCATCTCAGATGATCTCCATATCGGCCTGGACAATACAACACAATTATGCCTAAATTAATCAGGCAATTATGAAAAGCAATTAAGGCTGATTGATACGATCACATCGGCTGGGCCGATCGTAGAATCGGCCTGGATGATGTCCTGGACGATTGACATCGGCCAGACTCTATTCAGGGCGATGTTCAGGATGATTGTACTCGGATTTGAACTAATCATCCAGGATGATATTATATCAGCCTAGACAATGTAATCAATTTTCTTCTGATCATCCTAAATTGTACCAGCTGATTGAGCTTATTTTTTACTGATCGTCCAGGACGATATTTATATCATCCTAGACAATAATGTCAGCTCTTGAAATTCTATTTAAAGGACCCAAATTTTCTCTTTCTTAAGACCTTGAGTGCTGCTTTCTTGACCTGAGAGAGCCTTGTAGAGAGGGGGAGAGAGAGAGAGAGAGAGAGAGAGAGAGAGAGAGAGAATTTTGTGAGGGGGAGTTTGTGAGAGGGTTCACAAAGATTGCTCCAAGCAAGGTTCCAAGTTGTCATCTCCGTTCTTCATTCTTCTTCCTTGGGAGGTTCTTGGGAGGTCTACTTCAGCAAAGGTCTGGGTTCTCTGCCCGCTTCAGGAGGAAGCAAAAGGAGTCTGTTCTCTGCCGCACCGGGGTTGGTGAAAAGGAGTCTGTTGTAAAGGCTTCTCCGCCTAGCTGTGGGAGATAAAGGAGAGACACTTAGTTAGTGCAATACTCGGAGGGTGCCTCCGAGGAGTGGACGTAAGTAAAGGATTGACCGAACCACTATAAATCCGGTGTGATATTTCTTTGTTTTGCTTCCGTGTTTATTTATTTTTGCACCTTGATTTTTGTGCTTTGCTAAAAGAAATTTTTAAAATACCAATTCACCCCCCCCCCCCTCTTGGTTAGCCTCGGGCTAATTCTTTAAGGTTAACATCTCTAATGAACTTTCACTTTGTCCCTTTAAAGATGATGAATATTGTTTAGTTATAACTAATAATCTAAAGTCTAATAGTCTTTTTAGGAAAGGGGTGTTAAATCCTTTTAATAATCTTTGTTTAAATACTTCATATGATCGGGATGACTCTCAAGTTAGTGGATGCACCCCCCATGTACCCCCCCCCCCCCCCACCCTACAAACTTAAAGAGGAAATTTAATCTATAGGATTATCTTAAAGAAATAAACTTGGGCAATAATGAAGACCCTCATCTAATCTTTATAGGTTCTTTATTGAATGAGGATTAAACAAGTAAAATTATTGATTTACTTGAAGAATCCAAATATTATTTTTTCTAGAGTTATAAAGAAATGCCTAAATTATCTCTAGACATAGCAGTCCACAAGCTAGAAATTTAGCCTAATATAGTCAAGCACCACGATTTATGTGACTATAAATCAAATAACAAGCAGTAGGTGAAGTCAAGATATAAATAGAAGTTGATTTCATTATAGAAGAGAAATATCTAACTTAGTTAGCCAGTATTATGCCAGTAAAGAAAAAGTGATCAAATTTATGTTTATATCAATTATAGAGATTTAAATAAAGTTTATCCTAAAGATGAGTTTAATGCTTCCTATACCATAACTCATAGTAAATATTGCTTCATCATATGAATTTTTTTCCTTTATGGATGACTCATTTGGTTATAATCAAATAAAAATGGCTCCTAAAGATAAAAAGTATACAACTTTCAAAATAATGATAGGAGTTTAGTACTACAAAGTTATGCCCTTCAAATTAAAGAATATGGGGTACAACATACTAGTTGTTAAACATCTTAAAAAAAAGAACAATTAAATAACCTGAGAATTATTTTTGAAAGATTATTTTAGTATAATCTTAAAATGAATCCTTTGAAGTGTACTTTTGGCATTAATTCAGGAAAATTCCTAGATTTTGTAGTTATACCGTCAAATCAAAATTGATCCTAATAAAATTAAAGCAATCTTAGAAATTCCATTGCTGGTAAGTCTTGCTCAATTGAGATCCCTTTAAGGTTGGTTAACATGTCTAAGGAGATTTATATTAAGTTTATCAGGTATATGTCAATCATTCATAATCTTATGTAAGAAAGATGTTCGTTTCCAGTGGGATGATAGTTATTAGAAGGATTTTGAAAATATTAAAAATTATCTGATGAATCCTCCGATTCTAGTTACTGCTACCCCAGGAAGTCGTTAATCTTGTATACAACATCTTTAAGAGAATATCTTAGTACCTTGTTAGCTCAAGTTAACGAGAAAGGGAAAGATAATGAACTTTATTACATGAATAGACAATTGCTTCCAACCAAATAAATTTTCCTCCAATTAAGAGGCATTGTCTAGCCTTAATCTTCAATGCTCATAAGTTGAGGTATTATATGTTATCTCAAAAGTAAACATGATTTCTAGAATAAATCCATTTAAATATCTAATAACTCATCCAACATTATCAGTTAGATTGGCTCAGTGGTATATTATTATCTCACAATTAAACATGACCTTTATTCTCCTACGTGTTATAAAAGGAAAAGCAGTGGCAGACTTTTAAGCAGCACACCCAGTTCCAGATGATTATCTAATAAATGATGAATTAGCAAATGAACAGATACTAAATTACAAGAAAAATGAAACTTCCACCTATAAATTTCATTTCAATGGTGCCACATCTGCTCAAAAAGAAGCATCACATTATACTTCCTCAGGGAAAGTAAGAATTGGTATAATATTCATTATTCTAGATAAAGGCATGATGTATTACTCCTATCACTTAGGAGAACTGGAAGTTTGTTACGGATGTTAAGACCTTAAGAACTAGCCCGATGCTAACCAAAAGGGGGGGGTGAATTAGTATTTTAAAATTTTTCTTAAGCAAAGCACAAATAAAAAATCAAACCAATATCACGACAAGGAAATCAACGTGCGAAAAAATAAATGCAAAAATAAAACAAAGAAAGATCACCCCGAATTTATAGTGGTTTGGTCAAACCTTAACCTACGTCCACTCCTCGGAGGCACCCTCCAAGTATTGCACTAACTAAGTGTCTCTCCATTAGCTCCCACATCTAGGAGGAGAAGCCTTTACAATATAATCTTTTTCACCAACCTCGGTGCGACAGAGAACCGACTCCTTTTTCTTCCTCCTAAAGCGGACAGAGAACCCTGACCATTTGCTGAAGTAGACCTCCCAAGAACCTCCCAAGTATGAAGGATGGAGAATGGAGAAGATGACTTGGAACCTTGCTTGGAGCAACCTTTGTGAACCCTTTCACAAGCTCCCCCTCATAAGTTCCTCTCTCTCTCTCTCTCTCTCTCTCTCTCTCTCTCTCTCTCTCTCTCAGGTCAAGATAGCAGCACTCAAGGTCTTTTGCATGAGAAAATTTGGGTCCTTTAAATAAAATTTCAAGAACCGACATTATCGTCTAGGATGATATTTTTAACGTCTTATACGATCAGTACAAATTAATCTCAATCATCCTGGATGACATTGGATGATCAGAAGAAATTTTGTTCACATCGTCTAGGAAAATAAAATATCATCCTGTACGATTAGTTTAAATCACAGATTATCGGCCAGACAATCACTAGGAAAGGTCTGGATGATCCAAAATTAGCTTGATTGTCCGGGCTAATCTCATGATTGCCCTGGATGATTAGTTCAAAACTGACGAAAATCATCTAGAACATCGCTCAAAAAAGAGCTGGCTCATGTTTGATCGTCCAGGAGCAACCAAGGATTTTTAAACTGATCATCCCGAATGATCCTGAAATTGTCTAGGAAGACGTGATCGTATCAATCAAACCTTAATTGCTTTCCTTAATTACCAGATTAATTTAGGCAAAATTATGTTAAATGATCCAGGACGATGTAATGGATTGACTTGGCCGATGTCCAAAAATAAATCTTTCCTAAATAGATTTGGCAGCTGATTCTTTCTGATTTGAGATTATCGTCCTGGCCAATACAAATATCATCTAGGATAATATTCTTAATGATGGTTGCCTTAACTAGGATGCCCTAATTAGGGTTTCTATTTTTAGTCAGATCGTCCTAGCCGATATGAACATCGTACAAGATGATGTACTCAAAATAAAAAATAATAAGAAAACCCTCAGCGTGTGTGTGCAAGGTTACATAGCATTAGGAACCACTTTTACAATGGACTCAAGAAAGGAAAAATTACAAACTGACTCAAACTAAATCTATCCGATCTTGAGCTAGCTTGAGTTGTACTCGATCTTATGGACCTGAAAAGTTAGTAGGCAAGGTAGTTACAGATAATTATGAATGTTTGTTATCATCAAAAGTCTAATCCATAAACTTAGATTTTCAACAATCTCCCCCTTTTGATGATGGCAAACATAATCAGAAAATTTCAAGCAGTTTCGACAGTTTAATGGAAACATTGTAATGAAAAGCAGTTTACTAAATTCAAGAATCAAATTATAAGGTACAGAAGACTACTCCCCCTTTTGACATCACAAAAAGGAGGAGAAAACTAAAAAAAATAGAACAAAAACTAAAACAACCATAAGAAAAATAAACTACAGAAAAATAGCATAAAAAAATTAGAAAAATGAGGGATCCTGATCATCAGATGGAGCTGCATGCAGATGATGCCCTCAGCATGTTGTTGCTCCTGTGTAGCAACATAGGCCTTAAAGCGGGTCTCCCACTGATCAAATCTCTCCACCAACTGATCCAGCTGAGAGTGATGGCAGAGAGGAACAGGTGCAGGATAAGGAGTGGGAGCCTCCTCCTCCTTACCCCCCTGAGCTTCCTCATCCCCTGGGTGGAGATGAGTACTGTGAAGCACGTTGAAGGAATTGTTTGAGTAGAAGGGGGTTGAAGGTCAGGAGGAGAAGAATATTGAAGATTGTATTTGGATTCTAGAATATATGCAATGATGTGTCCTAGAGCAAGATTGGGCTTCCTTCTATGACCTAGATCTCAAATTGTAGTCAAATGTTTGATGTAGCGAAAGATCGGGTCGGTTGTATTGAATTCACGATTGGCCATAATGTAAAAAGTTGTGAGTGAAAGAAGGGGAGTGATATGGATTCAGTCATCGGCTTTGGGAATCACAGAGGTGCGAAGGATGTACTGCATTATCCTAGTATCTTAAGTAAAGAGCTAGTCTCTCCAACATGAAAGGGGGCATTGGTGTGATGATGAAAGTGATTGGCCAAAGCCCAGTTAGAATCAAGATTAGAAACCAAGGTATGCAGCTTATCCCTAGTGGTGGAAAGTTGTAGCGATTCTGCACAATCCTGGTATGTGATCTCGACAGAGCGTCGATTCACATATGAGGTGGGAGCAGTGTAGGCAGAATTGATTCAGAGGTTGGCATAAAATTCAAAGAGAATTTCTGAATTAAAAGGGATTGCGAGAGTGAGAATAAAACATAAAGACGTGTGAGTGAAAAGGTCGAGTATCAGATAGGAGAGGTGGTTTGGATTGATTGATCTAGAGAGAGCAATACTGCAATCTTTATATTGGTGGTAGGCAGACTGATCGTCTGCCTCCCAAAATTGAGGGTCCAGTGTGGCCCTCGAGGAGCTTCCAGATGTGTGATGAGAATTCTTACTACCAGCCATTAGCAGAGAATCGCAAGGAACATGAAAGAAGAAGCCAAAGGAAGAGTTTGGTGTGAAAAATCTTATTGGACGGCTCATAATTTAAAGGATCGGCCAGATCATCTAGGCCGATCCCAGGATGATCCGGTGCAATTATTGGGCTGTCTGATTGGTCAAAAAGGCGGTTCGATCGTCCGGTACGATCAGATATCATCCAGGACGATTAGACACAGGTGATCATCCTGAGGAGTCAGACCGGATGTCCATTGAAAAAGAATATTGTCCAGGCCAATTATGTGGATCATCCAGCACGATGTTCAATAATGGATCGTACCAGTCAAATTTAAAACATTTTAAATCATATCCATGTGTATCATCCAGGACGAACAGTGGATCGTCAAGGATGATTGTCCAAAAATGGATCTTCTTGGGTGAATTTATAGATTTTAAATGTGCTGACACGTGTATCATACAGGATGAACAGGTGTATCGGACGAAACGATTACCAATAAATGCATCGGCCAAGACAAAAAGGTATCGGTTAGGATGATCAAGATGATTATAGCAGAGGATGATCATATCGTCCAGGACGATAATGGATCGTCCAGGATGATGAAGAGTAGAAAAGTTAAAATATTCAGTAGATTGAGTTTTTAAAGAAGGATGAGCAGATCATCCAGGACGATATAAATATCGGCCAGGATGATGTGACAAAAAATTTGAAATCAGGGGAAGGATGGAGATGATCAGAGAAGGCCCAAAAAACAATAAAATCAACTAAAAATAACAATGATAAAACATGAAAAAGGTATAAAAACTAGCAAAGAAATAAAGTTTTTTTAAAATCAAGACATGAACATGATATAGTCTTCATGTGATTAATTTTTAAAAATTTATAAGTTAATGAGTTAACAACATCAAAAATCAAAAAAATGGTAAAATATCCGATCATGTTAACCCTAAGCTCAGACTTCTTTTAGGGTAAAATTATCTTTTGAAATCAAAAGGCCTAACTCAGAAAAATTAATTGGATAAGAAAAAGAAATCCGATCAAGACTTGATTTAAGAAAAATATCTTATAGAATAATGTATCAAAGTAGTTTGTTACAATCACGAAATTTGAAATCAAGCCCTTGAAAATCTCAAGTGATACATGAAATTTTCTAGGTTTTAAGAGTTGGAAGAAAGGAAGATAGATTACTTTTTGATGGGCTCATTTTATGCCTCTTATCCATTGAATGGAGCACTTTGCGCATCTTTTAATTTTTGATACACTTTGTGTGTATATATTCTTGAAGTAAAAAAAAACTTTGATTATTATAAATATAAGCTAGATTACTGTAGCAAGGTAGAAAAGATCTCAATTATAAAATCCAGTTGTTAATTTGAGATAGACTCTTGTATAGAAAAGAAAATTTTACCACCAAAATAGGTTAGAGAAAGAGACACAATTAACGATGTTTTTACCCTTTAACAGATTAAGAGATATAAAACATTAACTACAAATTTTTAAAAGATAAAAATAAGGCATAAGATATCAATTCAGTGATAATTAAAAAATAAATTAAGGCATACGAAAACTAAAGTACCAAAAGCAAGGAAAACAACAACACAAAAAATAAACAAGAAAATACTACCAAAAAATAAAGCAACGTAATCAGCAGATAAAAAATTAGTAGAAATCCAGTTCATGCATTAATGTCAATCACACCCAATCTGGACCTTCAAGTGCTGAAAGAGTCGAAGGCCAGTGGTTTAGTAAATATGTCAGCCAGTTTATTCTCAGTTGCCACATGGTGTAACTTAATGTCTTCCTTAGTCACATGGTCTCTAATAAAATGATGTCTTATGTCAATGTACTTAGTCCTTGAATGTTGGATAGGATTCGTAGAAATTCATATGGCATTAGTGTTGTCACAAAGAACTAAGATGGTGCCTACAGGTAAACCTAAATCCAGTACTTGCTATTTTAACCAAAGGAATTGGGCCACACAACTTCTTAAGGAAATATACTCGACTTCAGAGTGAAAAGTGCAACAGAGTTTAACTTTTTACTAGACTAGGAGACTAAAGACTGTCCTATAAATTGATAAGTTTGAGAAGTGCTTTTTCTATCCACCTTACATCATGCAAAATTAAAATCGGAATATCCAATAATCTCAAAAGAAGTGTTGTGCCTAGGATACCAGATTCCTAAGTTTTGGGTCCCTAAAAGGTATCTAAGAATTCTCTTAACTGCAGTCAGGTGGGATTCCTTAAAGTCAGCTTGAAATCTAGCACAAAGAAAAATGCTAAACATTATATCAGGACGGCTAGCAGTCAGGTAAAGTAAAGATCCAATTATCCCTCTATGTTTCTTTTGATCGACAGACTTCCCACTTGGGTCCTTATCCAACTGAACACTGATAGTCACTAGAGTATTAATTGGCTTGGCTTTATCCATCTTATACTTCTTCAAGATGTCCTTTATGTATTTTGATTGATTTAGAAAGGTTCCATCATCTAATTGTCTTATGCTAAATCCCAAAAGTATGACAACTCTCTCATCATACTCATCTTAAACACTCTACTCATTATTTTAGAAAATTCATCACATAGTCTCTTATCAGAAGATCTAAAAAGTATATCATTGACATAGATCTGAACAATGAGTAAATCATCTCCTACTTTCCGCAGAAAAAGGGTGGTGTCTACGCTCCCCTTAACAAACTCCCTTTCTAGTAAGAACGTGCTAAGCCTCTCATACCAAGGTCTGGGTGTTTGCTTTAATCCATATAAGGCCTTTTTTAATTTGAAAATATGATTTGGAAATTGAGAACTCTCAAAACCTGGGGATTGTTCTACAAACACATCCTCTTTTATTAACCCATTTAAAAAGGCACTCTTAACGTCCTTTTGGAAAGGCTTAAATCCCTTATAATAGGCAAAGGCTAATAGCACTCTAATGGCTTCCAATATAGCTACAGGGGTAAAAGTATCCTCAAAATCTATCCCTTATATTTGGTTATGCCCCTTAGCCACTAATCTTGCCTTATTCCTAACCACCACTCAAGAATCATTCACCTTATTCTTAAAAACCCACTTGGTTCCAACTATACTTTATCCCTTAGGTCTTTCTACAAGCTCCCAAACATTATTGCTAACAAATTGGTTCAATTCCTCCTACATGGCTAATATCCAAAACTCATCAGAAAGGGCTTAGTTTATGTTGGTGGGTTCAAAAATTGAGATAAAGGTAGAGTGGTTCACTTCCTTCCTATATCCATGTCTAGTCCTAACTCCATCAGAAGGGTCTCCTAAGATCATATCTTTATGGTGACTCAAAGAGTATCTTCAATCTCTAAGCAAAGTGTGTGAAGGTTCAACCCTTTCTTCCAGATCTATATTTTCCACTCCTTGGGTAACCTCTCCTACTCCTTCAATGTTCTGGTGCTCTACCCTCTTCTCTAAATCTTATACTCTAATGGTAATCTCTCCAACATCATCATCATCCTCAACTCTAGGCTTTCTAGGATTAGACTCATCAAACACTACATGAGTAGTTTCCTCCACCACCAAAGTCCTCTTATTAAACACCCTAAAAGACTTCCCAACACTAGAATATCCTAAGAACACTCCATCAAATTTTTTGTCAAATTTTCCTAAGTGAGATTTCCCATTGTTGTGAATGAAAATCTTACAACCAAAGATATGAAGGTGGGAAAGATTGGGTGTCCTACCCTTAAGGATCTTATAGGGTGTCTTATCTAATTTGGCTCTAACATTCACCCTATTCAACACATAACAAGATGTGTTAACCACTTCAGCCAAAAAGTATTTTAGAAGTGAATACTCAGCAAGCATGGCTCTAGCGGCTTCCACTAAGGTCCAGTTCTTCCTTTTAGCTACCCAATTCTGCTGATGGGTCCTAGGAGCTAAGAAGTTGTGGCTAATCCCCTTGTCCTCACAAAAATCTTCAAATCTCACATTTTCAAACTCTCCCCCATGGTCACTATGGATGTTCAAGATCTCACAAACTAGCTTTTTATAAATCCAAGTGAAGAAGACTCTAAACTCATTTAAAGACTCATTTTTGTGTGACAAAAATCTAATCCAAGTAAACCTCGAGTAGTCATCGACAATCATTAAACCATAGACTTTCCCTCTCAAGCTGGCAGTGCTAATGGGTCCAAACAAATCCATGTGAAGGACTTCTAAAGGTCTAGAGGTGCTAATGTCCTTAATGGAGTGAAAAGTGGAGTGGACTTGCTTTCCTAATTGCCAGGCATCACAAAGGTGGTCTTTTGAAAACTTAAGCTTGGGGACACCTCTAACTTTCCTAACGGTTTTCATACTGGCTTGACATAATCTCCTGTGCCACAACATGAATCATCAACATTAGTTTTTAAGCAAAAGGAAGCAGAACGTTCAATGTTATTTAAATCAAGCATGTAAACGTTGTTGATCCACTTTCCCTGCAAAACAATGTTATTATTTAAGCTGATAAAGCATGAATTTGCCAAAAATTTTATGATGAAGCCCTTGTCGCAAAGCTTACTGATGGTGAGCAAATTATGTTTCAGTCCATCTATAAGCAAAATATTTTCAATCAAAATGTTCTTGGAATTACCAATTATACTTGAGCCTACCACCTTCCTTGTGGTGTTGTTTCTAAGAGTCACCTTGCCTCCTATCATGGTCTCTAGCAAAATGAATTGATTTGCATCGTCAGTCATATGTCGAGAGCATCCACTGTCCAGGTATCACATGCTCTTACGAGGTCTTTTGTGAGAGCTTGCCTATAAAATTATCAAATATCAGATTTAGGAACCCAAACTTGTTTGGATTCCTTCTTATGGAAAGTAGAATGCAATGCATGTTGTGAATCATGTAATTTGGGTCTCCAGACCCAATATGAACTATGGTGAGTTGTTCAAGTGTGTGTTATATGTCCTAGCATGCCACATGAAAAACATCTTATTCCAGGAAAAGGATACACTAATCTACTCCTATGGTGATACTTCCTTTTAAAGTTTTGAAGATAATGTAATGGTTTATTTTCAAAAACTTCGAGCTTTGTTAATTCTTTTTCTAACTCAGCATGAGATATTTTTAAAGAATCATGTGCATTGGTTAATTTAGTGTGCTTTTTGTTTAATGCATTAAATTCATCAAGTAATGTCATGTGATTGCTATAAATTTGGGAGTGATCTTTTAAAAAACTTTCATGCACTTTTTGTAAATTTAAAATTTCCATTTTCAGAATGGCATGAGATTTTTTGGGTTTTTTATATGATGCATGCATGTGCTCACAAAATTTTAATAATTGATCATAAGTTGGTTCACATACCTCTTCTTGGTCACTTTGACCAAGATTATTGTCTGCCATTAAGCACAAGTTTGTTGTCTCCTTTTCAGGTTCAGTCTCAGAGGAGTCTAATGCAGAATCCACCCAGAACACCTTTTGAAATCTCTTCTTGTCCTTCTTTGACTTATGTTTCTCCTCGCCCTTTTCCTTTCTTGGGTGAGACTTGAGTGTAGGGTAATCATCTTTAACATGTCCTGCCTTCCTGCATTCAAAACAAATTGTATCATTAAAATTCTTGAAATTTTTATTACTCTTACCTTTATTCCACTTCTGATGATTCTTCTGCTTCTTCCTTAGAAAGCTCTTAAATTGCCTTGTGATTAAGGAAACATCATCGCTTTCATACTCAGAGGAGTCAGTGTTCGAGCCATTCATCTTAAGTGCCACCATTTTCTCCTTCTTCCTCTCACCTGCATCAAGATTTCTTTGGTTCACCCCTTGCTCATAGGCAATGAGTGAACCAAGTAAGTTATCGATCAAATAAGTAGTTAAATCTTTAGTTTCAAAAATTGCAGTGATTTTAGCATCAAAAGAGGAAGGCAAACATCTTAAAATTTTATTCACTTTTTCATAGTTAGTAAGTTCTCTTCCTAATACATGCAATGAAGTAACAATTTGAGTAAACCTTGCATACATTTTAAAAATCGTATCATTAGCTTTCATACAAAAAAGTTTGTAATCATGCAATAAAATATTCAAACAAGATTGCTTAACTTCTTTGGTTCCTTCATAAGTGATACATAATTTATCCCAAATCTCTTTACCAGTTGTGCAAGTTGAAACACGCATGCAATCTTCAAATTTTAAAGCACAGCAAAAGCAATTCAGATATTTTGCATTAAGTTGTGCAAGATCCCTATCATCTAGAGTCCATTCTATAAAAGGAAGTGGAATAGTAACTCCATTCAATTTTCCAGTTGGAGGTGTATAACCATCCTTAACAAGCATCCATCTGCAATAATTAATTTATTGTAAAAATGTAGACATGCAAGTTTTTTAAAAATTAAAATGAATATTATTAAACTAAGGTGGTCAGGTAATAGAATACCCTTCTACAGTATTATGATTACTAGAGTTAGCCATGGATCAAAAATTCAAAAAGTTTTCAAACTTAATTTTATGAATCCCTCTCTAATACCACTTGAAAGTTCATTAGGGATGTTAAGCCCTTAGGAACTAGCCCGAGGCTAACCAAGAGGGGGGTGACTTTGTATTTTAAAAATTTTCTTAAGCAAAGAACAAATAAAAATCAAACCAATATCACCACAAGGAAATCAACGTGTGAAAAAATAAATGTGGAAATAAAATAAAGAAAGATCACACCGGATTTATAGTGGTTCGATAAAATCTTGACCTACATCCACTCCTCGAAGGCACCCTATGAGTATTGCACTAATTAAGTGTCTCTCCTTTAGCTCCCACAGCTAGGCGGAGAAGTTTTTATAATAGTCTCTTTTTCACCAACCCCGGTGCGGAAGAGAATCGACTCCTTTTGCTTCCTCCTGAAGCGGGCAGAGAACCCGGACTATTTGCTGAAGTAGACCTCCCAAGAACCTCCCAAGGATGAAGGATGAAGAATGGAGAAGATGACTTGGAACCTTACTTGGAGCAACCATTGTGAATCCTCTCACAAACTCCCCCTCACAAGTTCCTCTCTCTCTCTCTCTCTCTCTCTCTCTCTCTCTCTCTCTCTCTCTCTAGGCTCTCTCAGGTCAAGATAGTAGCACTCAAGGTCTTTTAAATAGAATTTCAAGAACCGACATTATCGTCCAAGATGATATTTCTATCGTCTTGTACGATCAGTACAAATTAATCTCAACCAGCCTAGACGACATGGGACGATCAGAAGAAATTTTTTTCACATCGTCTAGGAAGATAAAATATTATCCTGTATGATTAGTTCAAATCACAAATTATCGACCAGACAATCATTCGGAAAGGAGGTCTAGACGATCCAAAATTTGCTTGATCATCCGGGCCGATCTCACGATCATGAGATCGTCCCAGACGATTAATTCAAAATTGAGGAAAATCATCCAGAACATCGCTCGAAAAAGAGCTGGCTGATGTTTGATCATCCAAGAGAAACCAAAGATTTTTTAACTAATCATCCCGGATGATCTTGAGATCGTCTAGGATGATGTGATCGTATCAATCAAGCCTTAATTGCTTTCCTTAATTATCAAATTAATTTAGTCATAATTGTGTTAAATCATCCAGGCCGATGTCCAAAAATAAATCTTACCTAAATAGATCTGGCAGCTCATTCTTTCTGATTTGAGCTAATCATCATGTCCGATACAAGTATCGTCCGGGACGATATTCTTAATAACGTCTGCCTTAACCAAGATGCCTTAATTAGGGTTTTTGTTTTTAGTTGAATCGTCCTGGCTGATATGAACATCGTCCAGGATGATGTACTCAAAATAGAAAACAACAGAAAAACCCTCAAGTGTGTGTATGCAAGATTACTTAGCATCACGAATCACTTTTCCAATGGACTCAAGAAAGGAAAAATTACAAACTGACTCAAACTAATTCTACCCAATTTTGAGCTGGCTTGAGTTTCACTCGATCTTGTGGACCTGAAAAGTTAGTAGGCAAGGCAGTCGTAGATAATTATGAATGTTTGCTATCATCAAAAGTCTAATCCATAAACTTAGATTTGTAATAAGAACCCTACACAAATAATGAAACTAAGTATAAAGCACTGATAGCTAGTTTAAAGTTGTCTATTTTAAATGAAATTTAAGAAGTTAAAATCTTTGGAGATTAGTAGCTTCTAGTCAATCAGGTTGTACGGATCTATAAAATGTTAAATGAAAGTTTGATTCTATATCACCAGTATATAATGAAGATTTTAGAATAGATCTCAAACGTAACTTTATGTAGGATACCATATAGAAGAAATTCTATGGCAGACGCCCGAGCAAAGCTTGCTCTAGAATTAGCTTGTCCACAAAAGATTATATTATGATAAAAGTTCAAGGTTGATAGGTCTTATCACATATAGACTTTGAATATATAAACAAAAATTCTTTAATCGAGGTGAAAATTATTTTTACGATAGACTAGAGATAACCCTTCATTGACTACTTAAGAAAAAGTAAGCTCCCTCGGGATAAATCTATTGCATATTAAATTAAAAGGAGAACTTTATATTATAGCTTAGTCAATAGAACTTTATAAAGAAGAATTTTTAATCAAATATGGTTGCATTGCCTCAATAAACCATAAGCTCTAAAGATAGTAAAGGAAGTACATGCTGGACTGTGTGGCACACACCAATCCGAACCTAAAATGAAAATGAAATTTAAAAGGATGGGATAGCCATCAATGATTGAAAACTATATGAATGATGCATTTAAATGTCATCAGTGTTAGGTGCTAAGTGTAGTTCTACATCAACAACCCAATATCCCACATCAAATGATTGCTTTATGGCCTTTCGAAAGTTAGGGTATGGATATATCAATTTGATTGATCTGCCATCTTCAAGAGGTCATAGATTTATACTAGTTATAATAGATTATCTCTTGAAATAGCTAAAAGTTGTTCCGTTAATAGAAGTTAAAGCTCATTATATTCTAAACTTCTTTATAGACCGTCATATATTGAATCAAAGTTCCTGATCAAATCACATTTAATAATGGACCATCATTTAGAAGCACTAAAATAAATAACTTTGCCATACGTCATAATATCACTTGGAGATATTCAATAATTTATTATCCTAAGGAAAATGGGTTGGCTAAGGCCTTCAATACAACTTTGGTAATGATTTTAAAGAAAATGTTAGATAATGATAAGTGTCAATAGAATGAAAAGTTAGGAGAAACTTTGTGAGAATATCAAACCACATATAAAACACTGACTCAATCTACGTTGTATGCTTTAATCCTTGGAGCAAAAGCCATCCTGTCTTTAGAAGTACAATTACCATCACTCAAAATTGTAGTAAGTTATGGTATAACTTCATAACAAAAGGCTAAACTCTAGTTAAAGAGCTTAAAGTCATAGAAGAAAAGCATTTGCAGGCATAATATAACCTTGAGCTAGATAAGGTGAAAATTATTTAAGCCCACAATAAAATTGTTCGTCCAAGAACTTTCCAAGTAGAAGACTTGGTTTTGGTTTAATAAAGACCCATTTATAACCCATCGAATATTGAGCCAATCTAGGAAGGTCCATTTGTGGTGGAGACACTCTGCCCAAGAAGGATCTTATCAGCTGGCAGATTATAAAGGAAATTGTCCTATTTTACTTGCAAATGGATGATATCTTAAGATGTATTATGACTGATGATGCATTTAAGAAAATTTTCATTAAATAAAGAAAATCTTGAAATTTAAATTATCAACACAATTAAAGTTTCATAACAAGTTGGGCCTAGATAATGAGACTAAGTAAGGAAAACTATACTAAAAACTAATGAGCTTTAAGTTCTCCAAAGTTTGTTTTAATTTGCTTGCTTGTTCTTAAGGATTGGTATAAGTATCCCCAACGACATCCTTTCTTTTTGAATTTATGTTGATTGTTAAATATGATATGTAATATTGTCCTAATCTAATATAATAAATATGCTCATTTAGGAGAAACCTCCCACATAAGTATTTAGTAAATCTCCTCATTCAAAAGTGATCTCCTATTTAAATATCAAGTAAATCTGCTCATTCAGGATTGGCCTCCCATATGAGTATTCAATAACTGTATTCCTTTAGGAGAGATCTCTCATTTTGTATATCAAGTAAATCTGCTCATCCAAGGGTTACCTCCCATTTGAGTATCTAGTAAATCTCCTTTTCTGGAAGTGACTTTCCATTTAAGCTAAATTTTCCTCTTTCGCTATTTTGATATGTCCAGGTGAATGTTGGATCACTTAAATTTTCTACTTACAATTTTGATATGATGAGGTGAGTATTAAATTTTTCTCCTTCATTATGTTGATATGGTTAGGAGAATGTTGGATATCCCAAATCAATTATTTCACTATTATGATATGGTCAGATAAACACTAAACCTTTCTAAAATTTTCATTTATTGTTTTGATATGGTCAAGTGGCATTAAACCCTACTTTACTATTTCAATATGGCTAGGAAAATATTGGATCCATTAAATCTTCTGCTCACTCTTTCAATATGGTCAAGTGAGTATTAAATCTTCCCCTTTTATTGTTTTGATAAGGTAAGGCCAAAGTTGGATTTCTTAAAACTATTATCTTATTGTTTCAATATCCTCAGGTGGATAGCAAACCATTCTATTTTTTTTAGCATTGTTTCAATATGGTTATGTGAGTATTACATCTTCCTATTTTGTTGCTTCGATATGGTCAAGGGAATGTTGGATTTCTTAAAACTATAATCTGGTCAAGAGAATAGTAAACCTTTATAATATTTACTATTTTGATATGGTCAGGTAAACATTAAACCCTCCTTGTTTGCTATTTTGATATGGACAGATCAATATTGGATCCCTTAAATGTTTTTCTCACTGTTTTGATATGCTCAAGTGAGTATTAAATCTCCCTCTCTCATTGTTTCGATATAGTCATACAAACATTGGATTTCTTAAATTAATTATCTCACTATTTTGATATGGTCAAGAAGATAGTAAACCTTTATAAATTTTATGTTCACTGTTTTGATATAGTGAGGCTAACATTAAACCCTCCTTAATTATTGTTTAGATATGATCAAGCAAAGTTTAAATATTTCACTCTTATATCCAAACAACCATTTAAATTTACTTATTAGGGATAGATCTCACATTCAAGTCAACCTTACATCATAAATGTGTCTGGTAAGAATTATTTTCTTTCAAGTATACATCAATTAAATTCCATTGAATTCAATTGTTCATCTTGATCAACACCAACACGTGTGATTTAGTTTTAAGTTCATTACACCTATATTGGGTCTATTTGTTTACCTCATTTTTAGCTAAGTTCATTCAAACCCTAGATCCTTGAACATATCATCTTATCTTGGATTTAATGCCCTAGATTTAGCTAGTGAACCCAAAAATCCTTAAACTAAAGTCAAACACCTTGAACCAATTCGAAACCCTAATTCATATTAAATATGCCTAATGTGTTGCAATTTGCATCACACTGGCTCTTTGACCTCATACCTTAGATGAATATCTTTCATAGGAGCTCTATAGAGTAAACTCATCACTACTAGCTTCACATGCTAGAGGTTGACCCATTTCAACTGATTCAAATAGTCCAAGCTAGCTCAATTGATCAAACCCCTATATTAAACTACTATAAACTCTATCTCTCCACCAAACTTCACAAAATCAACTTAAATAATGCTCATTATGGTTTGGACTTGATTGGTCCACCTTCCCTGGTCAAAGGTTGACTTGGTCAACCCAACTCAAGTCTGGTCAAACCAATCTTAGTTTAATAAAACTCTTACACATGGATAATTAAACTTCAAACATTGCTCAAACTCAATTCCATTGACTTCCCAAATGTGGCTAAAGCATGGTTGAGTCAAGCCATGGTGAGTTGAATTGGTCAACTAACCTAAGTTTTTTCAAACCATTGCATATATGGCCTCCCCTATTCAAAAACAAACCTAATTACTCCAAACTCCTTAGACTTGACTCAAAATAGAACATAGAGGTCTCCCATAGTCCATCCCATTTAGCTTGACCTGTCTTGACTAATCAACTAGCAAACTCACTAAAAACCTATAAATGGTTAAGCCCTTTAAAACCCATGCATTCAACCCATGCCATCTAACTTGGTTTGTTCAAACCCATTTTAGAATATTCCTACACAACTCGTGAATACAACCCACACCTTAGTTTAGCCCAGACCAGACCTAAGTGGCCCCCCTTTTGAAAATGAAACCAAGTCATTTTCAAGCTTTTCAAACCACCTCCCTACCCCCAAAAGGCCCATAATAATTGGAAAACATCTAAGCAACTAGCTTAAGGGATCCTAGCCCTTGGATTAGCTATCAAGGCATGAAATAGTGCAAACCTAGGGAAACCTTATTAGATGAACTATTCCTTCTATAATGCCTTTCTAAGCAAGCTTGTATTTCATTTTGGCGGTTTGTATCCTTACTTATATTCCCTAAGGAAGCTAGTGGTTAGTTCCACCAGTGGCCATCAACTATTCGATCCTAAACATTATAACTCTTCATCTAGCTAGCCTCTCACCTCAACTTCATTCGTTCAATTATTCCTTAAGAGCTAATGAATAAAATAAAACCTAGATTGAGCCTAAATATTAAGCAAATTCAAATAAATCTTAAACCTTAGTTTGAACCCTATGTACTTAAATTGTTCTCTAACTCTATTATATGAAGCTTCTAAACTTCATATAATAGTAGTTTAGACCTAATCCACTTCTATGAGTGAAATGGAGAAATTAGAAGCATCATATATTAAGTTTAAAATGAGCTAAAAAATTTTATCCCACTATATCAAGGAAGAAGATGAAATCAGGACCTTCTAGACCCCATGAAATCACTCGGACAGTCCAAATCTCATCATATTATACGTCATATCCTACCTTCTAAAATTCAAGGTCAAAGAGATCAAATCATGGTCGTTCAATCAATTCGACACAGGATCAAATGGCTATTAGACTTGTCTATATGGATGAGTGGTGACCGCCTCCAATCCACGAAACCAACGATGCTCTATTATGTGTAAAGAGCATACCATGGCAGTGCCATCATCTAAATTCAATTTAAATTTAAATATTAAATACATTTGAACACCAAAACTTTGGAAAATCAAAGTAAATCACACATTGAACCAAATCTTGCATATAAGGGTTATATGGCTTCAAGATAATAAGCTCTATAAAAAAAATTGAACAATTTAGATGAGTATATATTATTTAATTTGACTTAGAATGCCTAATATCTTTCATTTATTAAACCTTATGGAATCATATAATTGATTTGAAATTAGGCTGAGTAATAGTATGGAATCTCCTCTCTATCACATACTTTTCTTAGGCAAGTTTGAAGTCCCTACTATCTTGACTTGAATGTTCAAATGCGTAGATCATGATTTTTGACCTAAATAATTAGAAATTCATGGTGATCAATCTATAGAGCATTTGGATTTGAATTTCTTGTGGTTTTTTTTTTTTTTTTTACTTTTATGCAAGGGTTAGATGACACATGATTACAAGGGTAAATCAACTTTGGGTTGTGTCTAACTAACTTAGAAAAATTCTAAGGAATTCAATTCAACTCTAATAGAGATGAAACTCAAACCTAGTACACTTAATGACATCATAAATTTTTGAAATTAATTTAATATTAATTAGATTTCATTAAGTTTCTTAAATCATAAACCCTTATTTCAGTCTCTATTTTGAGGATTAAATTTCAAACAATCATCATAAATTCAATAATAAATCCTAAAAATATAAAATAAATTGCAGTATAACCTAAATCAAACCTATAATCAAGGAAAAAATAAAAGCCCTATCAAATTTCAATTAAAATAATATTAATTATTATAACCCTTAATTAAACTTTAATTAAATAAAATCATATAAAATTAATCTTTGATCCAATGCCCCCAAAATTTTAATGATTTTTTTAGGTTATCCACAACCTATCGCATCAATCACTTGATCATTTGAAACCAATTGATCAATCAATTACATATGTCAATTTCCTTCTATAAGTAAGGAAATTTAATAAATTAAATAAATTCGATAAAATTAAATAAAACTAAATAAACTTTATATAAATCAAATTAAAATATACAAAAGTTAGATAAAAAATTAAAATAAATAAAAATGAATTAATTGATAAATGTTTTGAAATAAATAATAAAAATTTAAATTCAAATAAAATAAATAAAAATCATAGAAAATTCAAACAAATTAAATCAAATTAAATAATTAATAAAGTTAAATTTAATTTAACTAAATTAAATAATCAATTTGTTAATAAATATTTAACTAAAACTTAAGGCCATTATGCATATGCTTGATTCCTAGGGAGGGAACAAACACATTAAGTTGATAGGCCTAGGATGTGTTGATTGAACACTTCAAAGTAATTTGGAATATTTGGTTAACATATTCTTTAATATGATAATCAATAAATCATTAAATAAAACTCGAAGGGCTCTATGCAATCATTTTATCCTATATGGGAGAATAAATGCATTATAATTATATGCCTTAAGATTTGATGATTATTAATCCCATACTTCAATTAGGGTCATTAATTATCATGATTCTTTATAACTTAAAAATAAATAATTTAAATCCTTTAAAATAAAATCCTTTTAATAAAAGAACAAAATATCAAAATTTAAATTCAAATTAAAATATCTTTCACCTTAAAATAAATAAATGTAAATTATAGATAACTTTAAATAAAAATAAACCTAGAAATCCATCGAAGCCACTCGGCTTTTGTACACACTTTATAGTTTATTAGGATAATCAACTCTAGCCTTGGCTAGGCTAGTAGTTTGTTTTGATTTGTTGTGATTTGAGTACCTTTATTGTAGGGTATTCATATTTTATTTATTTACTTTTGCTAAATGTTTACTTTTCTTGTTGGTACCTTAGCTTTTACTTGGTTGCATTTGTAGTGCAATAATTCATATTCCGAGGCATCTTTTTTCTATACTACAAGAGTCAAAGTAGAATGTTCCTTGGCTCAAATGTAAATGTAAAGTTGTCAATTCATGTAATAGGTAGATTGAGTTGTAAAAGTGTAAAGAGTTATAAGAGATATAAAATGATTGCTTATATACAATTGTAAATTCCAAAAAGAAATTATTCTTCTTCTTTTGAAGATCATTATATTTTGAAATTATATAAAAGATCCAGGAGCCAGAAGATTTAAAAATTGAAGTAAGCAAACATATTTAAATCTATATTATATATGTGTAGAAATTCAAGCATGTGGTAGAGCTTATCCACCTTTTTCTTTTACAACAGGCCCTAATTTGTACTTGACTTTTCATTTTAAATAAATGAATAAAAGTTTTATTTATACATAGCTACATAAATCATACATCATGTATTGCGCTCGTAGGTGCATTTACATATTAAAGAGTTATGCTTAAACTTTGAATCAAAATTTTAATGCTAGCTAAATAAAGAACTTTCTATTTAGCATTCATAAGACAATGAAATGAGCTTAGATTGTTAGCTGGCGGTACACTCCAAGCAAATACAAGTCCATATGGTATACATACCCTCGATATATCCTCCTTAGGAGGGTTACCCAAATCCTAAATAAATTGTAAACTCAAACATAAAAAAATAAATCTTAAAGCTCTTTCTATCTTTTTATTCAATAAATCAATATAAACTCAAATCTTTGTAAATCTAATAAGTATAGTCTCCACTTTAACCAAGAGTTTTCTAAAGACTTGTCTTGATATATAATTAACTATAGATGCTTGCCTTTATAGGGAATCTAAAGCCCAAAAAAACATTGATTTAGTTTTCCTAAGTAGGGGAAAAATCTTTAGACACAAATTAAAATTTTATTCCTTAGTTAGTTTCATTCTCAAAATAATAGGTGAATGTTACTTTTATCTTTCTAGATAAATTTTACATTCCCTATGATGTGTTTGATTATGATAGTAAAACTTTTATTGTTACTATTGGGACATACTCAATACCCTTAATAAACTTGTGCAGATCCATCACATATATCAAAATTACAGAGATTTCTTTCTCCACACCTTATCAACTTGCAACACATAAATCAAAGATGATAGAACACTCCTAGCACCTTAGAAATACTACACCTCCCCTTCCATACATAAACTTACTTGCTTTTTACTACAATCAATTCGAGCCTCCAATTTACTTAACCAATTCATGTTGATATTATCTACCTCATGACCTATTTTAGAGATTTTGATGATAGCAAACATATACTTGGATGCTCTAATTTGTGTGCTAAGTATTTTAGGTGTAATGATGTGCTTTATTATTACTTATGAGATTTATATTGCACAACTCAAGTTCAATAAATATTGAGATTAAGATGGACCAAGATGGACAACTTGAAGGACTTTATATTATCATAGGAGTATGTTAGTGGTCCACTAATATTACTTGCATGATTTAATTTGCTCACATTCAAAATATTTATTAATTATATTTTATTTTGATATAGAAATCTATAAGATTTTTTTTTAAAATAAATTTTATAACCTTTATTTTATTGCTTAATCATTTTCAAATATGAAGAATTATTTAATTAGGGAAATTAAAGGTAATAAGTTTATATGACAAAACTTTTATTATGTATTTATTTTAAACTGACTTTTTCACATCTATTTATTAATATATGATTAATTATATATATATCAATCTCATATATATTTAATATTAATGAATTATTAATGAAATATAATATTATTACCTGATAGAAAATATATTAGAATAATATTTTTATTCAAATGTGGCTTTACTTGCCCTTTCTCTTTAAATACCTCTCATCTTCCTCATGAAAGGGCTGCTCAAAGAAAAATCTCCAGCAATTCTTCCATTCTTCCTTTCTTCTTTACATGCTAAATCTTTAGAGAAGAAACTTTGATTCTTATTCCAAGTACTCTTTTCATTTGCGAGATCGAAATGCTGGTTAGAAAGCTTCAACACAAAACCGAACAATTGGAATTCTTGAGTTTGCTTTCCTTCTCTAAATCTTTACTTGCTATTCTTTTATCTTTCACCATATATTTCTTTCTTGAAATTATTTATTTTATGGTGAAATACTTGTTAGAAATTTTATATTAAAGTTTTCTATATCATATCTTTTAAAACCATAAAGTTTAGCAAAGCAAGTATTTTTACTTCTTTAAGATGGCATAGTTTACATCTATGATCTAATTCATTTTATTTTATTTGAAGAGTTGAAGTTTAAATCAGTAAGAATATATATTTTTAAAAATATTATTCTTATTTTAAATAAAATTTAAATCTATCTTAAAGTGAGCAAATTTCATATTTCATTTGCAAGTAGTGAGCTGATTAAAATTAATCTATAAGATCACCTCAAATATTGTGGATATTTTATTGTAAGATAATTTGGAATTATATTATTTACATCAAATTTTATTTTTTATTTTCTTGATCTAAGCCATTTGGCTTAGTGTAGTTTTAATTTTAATTAGATTGGGTTGTACTCGCCCGTGTAGGAGAGTACTTAGGTTGTAAAGAACTTCTTTGGTTTAAAGAAGTGAGGTTTGCTAAGAAAACCTGGGATTAGTGAGTTCTAGCCCAAGAGTTGGCTAGCCTGGATGTAGGTCAGATTGGAATCCGTGCCGAACCACGTAAAAATATTATGCCTCTTATTTTCATTTCTTGCATTTATTTTTCTTCGTCTTTTTCATTAGAAATATTGTATGACTACTTACTCTTTTCATAATTGCTTTAAAATCATTTTAATTTTTTTCTTTTAATAAAAATTTTAAGAACCCCAATTCACCCCCTCCCCCCCCTCTCTTTGGGTGTCATAGTCATCCAATATATGGTATTAAAGCCTTGGCTCTTTTTATTTTGGCTTAACATCCAATAGTAGATCCACTTATCAAGTAAGGCACAAGGTTTTCCTAAGGGATCACTTCCCGAAGGAAAATCTACTCATCATCCTCCATTGTTAAATAATGTTCCTTTTGATTATTGGAAAAATAGAATTAGTACATTTTTAAGAGGCCAAGACTCTCGTATGTGGCACATCCTTACACACCAATATCATACACCCACTAAAGAAATTAATGGAATTAAAATTAAAAAACCTTTTGATGATTGGACTACATTAGAAAGGGAATTAGATGAGTTAAATGCTAGGGCATGTAATACTTTGCATTGTGCACTTCTTCCAGATGATTACATAAAAATTTCTATGTTAAATTTAGCAAAAAAAATTTGGGATAAATTAATTATAACTTATGAAGGTACTAGTGAGGTTAGAGATGCTCATATAAATAGACTTGTATGTGAATATGAATTATTTTGTATGTCTCCTTATGAATCTATATCTGATATATATACAAGATTTATGAAAATAACTAATACATTACATTCTCTTGGAAGAATATATAAGAATCAAGACTTAGTCTATAAGATTCTTAGATGCCTTCCCAAAGAATGGGATGCTAAAGTAACTGCAATTAGTGAGGCTAAAGATTTATTTACTTATCCACTTGATCAGCTTTTGGGTTCTTTGATAGCACATGAACAGATTATAGCTCAAATGGATAAATTGGATGGATCTTCAAAGCAAGAGAAAGAGAAAGGTAAAACTACTGCCTTGCAGGTTGATGATAATGATGAACCTAGTTCATCAAGCTCTAATGAAGTTAGCGATGAGGTGGCCATGTTTTCAAGAAGACTTGGAAGCTTACTAAGGAAGAAAAATCAAAGGTATAAGAATTCCAAAATTATAAATTTCATACTAAGAAATTTCCTGCAGGAGAAGGAATTATTTGTTACCATTACAAGAAACCTGGACATATAAGAGGAGATTGTCCAGATCTTATTGATTCAAAGAAGAAACAAATGGATGTAGAGAGAAAGAGTGACAAGAAAGAAAAGAAATATTTCAAGAAGAAGATGAAGGCTTTATGGGCTAACCCAGGTTCAGATGAATCAAGTGCATCAGATGAAGAGGTGAACATTTTCCTTATGGAAGGAGGAGAATCAGATTGTGATTCTCAAGAGGTATGTAATAATATTTCTTATGAAGAATTTGATGATGGATTTAATGAATTAGCCATTGAATATACAAAATTAAAAAGTAAATATAATGCTTTAGAAAAAGAGCATAAAAATTTATATATGCATTTTCATTATTTAAAAAATGAATGTGATGATTTGAAAAATAAAAATAGTTCTTTATTAGATCGTTCTTTACTTGTTTGTAAACTTGAAAGAGAGAATATTCTATTAAAAGCAAGACTAGATTTATCTATGAAATCACATGTTTATTATAAATCTCTATCAAGTATAACATCAAATAAAAATTCTTCTTATATGTCACATATAAATCATGCAAAACCATATGTAAACACTAATATTTGGTGTAATTATTGTGGTAGAAATAGACATATCTCATTTTATTGCTATGCTCGTAGATCACAACATGCTAAACAATCATCTTTTATATGGGTTCCAACAAATACAAGCACTTCAACTACTATTCATAATAGATATCATACTACTCATTTAGAATGTTGACCCAAAAATATTGGGTTCCAAAAGTTAATATTTGATTTTCTTTTGTAGGAATGCCTTCAAAGTAAAATCAATGAAAGCATGTGGTACTTGGACTGTAAATGTTCAAGACATATGACGGGAGATAAAGCAAAATTCTCTACATTAAAATCAACTGATGGAGGATATGTCACATATGGAGATAATGCAAAGGGAAAGATTATTGGTATTGGATTCATATGTAAGAACTCTATTACTTTAAAAAAAGTCTTATTTGTTTCTAGTTTATAGCATAACTTAATATCAATTAGTCAATTATGTGATAAAGGTTTAAATGTTTCCTTTTATGCTTCACATTGCATTATTAGAAATAATAAATCTATTTTGCTTATAGGAAATAGACTTAAAAATATTTATTTAATTGATTTAGAGAATGCAAATGATGTTAATTTGAATTTACTTTGCATGAAATCTACAAATGATTATGCTTGGTTATGACATAGAAGGCTATGTCATACCAATATCCACACTTTAAAAAAAAAATCTAAACTTGATTTAGTAGTTGGTTTATCAATAATTAATTTTCATTTTGATTCTATATGAGATGCATGCATTCAAGGTAAACATATGAAAAGTTCATTCAATAGTAAAAATATAATGTCTATAAGTAGACCTTTAGAATTATTACACATGAATTTATTTGGGCCAATTAACACAACTAGTTTAGGTGGTAAAAATTATGGATTTGTTATTGTAGATGATTATTCAAGATACCCTTGGGTATTATTCTTAGCTAATAAAAATAATGCATTTGATGATTTTAGAAAATTTGCTAAGTATATTCAAAGAGAACAAGGTTATTTGATTCATAGAATTCAAACGGATCATGGTGGAGAATTTGAAAATAAATCATTTGAAAGTTATTGTGATGAAAACGGAATTAGACATAATTTTTCAGCTCCTAGGACTCCTCGGCAAAATAGTGTAGTTGAAAGAAAGAATCGTACTTTGGTAGAGTTAGCAAAATCAATGTTAGTGAATATAAACTTCCAAAGTATTTTTGGGCAGAAGCAATAAACACTGCATGTTATGTTACAAATAAAGTTTATTTAAGACCAATTCTTAAAAAGACCCCTTATGAAATATTCTTTGGAAAGAAACCTAAGATTAGTCATCTACATGTTTTTGGATGTAACTGTTTTATTTTAAATAATGATAAGGATCATTTAGGTAAATTTGATAGTAAGTCTGATGATGGTATAATCTTAGAATATTCAATTTTTGGAAAATCTTTTAGAGTTTTAATAAGAGAAAATTAATTATTGAAGAATTCATTCATGTAATTTTTGATGAAAACCCAATAAATTTAATAAGAAATAATTTGAATGATGATGATATTGAAAATATAAAGAAAGTAAATTTGGAAGAAAAGGAGGATGATTCATTGCCTAAAGAATGGAGATATAATAGAAATCATCCAAAAGAGTTAATAATTGGTGATCCTTCCTAAGGTGTTAAGACTAGGAGAAACCATAGGGATGAGGTAGAACTTTTTTCATTTCTATCAGAAATTGAACCTAAAAGTATAGATGAAGCTTTAAAAGATAATTTTTGGATAATTACTATGGAAGAGGAACTTAACCAATTTATAAGAAATGATGTTTGGGAGTTAGTCACAAGACCTCATGATCAAAATATAATTGGAACTAAATGGGTTTATAAAAATAAGCTAGATGACTTAGGAAGTATTATTAGAAATAAAGCTAGATTAGTTGTACAATGGTACACACAAATAGAAGGAATAAACTTTGAAGAATCTTTTACACCCATAGCAATAAGCCATTAGATTACTCATTGCCTTTGCTTGTTTTAAGGACTTCAAACTTTTTCAAATGGATGTCAAAAGTGCATTTTTGAATCGGTATATTGATCAAGATGTTTTTGTAGAACAATCACAAGGTTTTGAAAGTATTAATTTTCCTAATCATGTATATAAATTAAAGAAAGCTTTATATGGTTTAATACAGGCTCCACGTGCTTGGTATGATAGGTTAAGTAACTTTTTAATTGAACATTATTTTAGAAAATGTAAGGTAGATACAACTCTTTTTATCAAAAATATTGGAGATGATTTGATTATTATACAGATTTCTGTTGATGATATCTTATTTGGAAGTACAAATAAAAGTTTATGTCATGAGTTTTCATCATTAATGTCAAAAAAATTTAAAATGAGTATGATGAGAGAACTCACCTTTTTCTTAGGACTTCAAGTAAAATAACGAGAGTCTGGCACATTCATATGCCAAACCAAATACATAAATGAATTATTCGAAAAGTTTGATATGAAGAGATTCAAATTGAGTAAAACTCCTATAAGCCCATCAACTAGACTTGATTTAGACGAACCAGGAAAACCAATAGATCAAAAACTTTATAGGAGTATGATAGGTTCACTTTTGTATCTTAGTGCGAGTCGGCCTGATATTATATTTGTTGTATGTTTATGTGCAAGATTTCAAGCTAACCCTAAGGAATCACACTTAATAGCAGTTAAGCGGATATTTCGTTATTTAATTGGAACTCATAAATTAGGCTTATGGTATCCTAAAAATTTATTATCATGTAGTTTAGTTGCATATTCTGATGCAGACTATGCTGGTTGTAAGGTTGATAAAAAAGTACATCTGGAACCTGTCAATTTTTAGGATCTTCACTTATTTATTGGTCTTCTAGAAAATAAAATTCAGTCGCCTTATTCACTACTGAAGTAGAGTACATAGCTGCAGGTAGTTCTGTTGCTCAAGTTTTATGACTAAAGCAACAAATTGAAGATTTTGGAATTAAGCTTAAAAATATTCCCATTAAATGTGATAATACAAGTGCTATAAGTTTAACAAAAAAATACTATACAACATTCATGAACTAAACACATAGAGATTAGACATCATTTTATTAGAGATCACGTTAATAAAGGCGATGTGATATAGATTTTGTAAACACAGATTGTCAAATAGCTGATGTATTTACAAAACCTTTAGCTGAAGAGAGATTTTGCATGTTAAGACGTATGCTTAGGATGTTAGATCCTAACATTTAAATTTCTTTTATATGTTTAATTATTCTTTTTGATGTTGTCAAAAGGGGATAAGAACTACATATGTTGGTCATAATTCATTTTACATGCATATATTTAGGGGGAGAATTATTCGCATATTTCTCAATTATTATATATATTTTTCTAATGCTTAAAAGTTATGATAAAAGGGTCATTTTGCACCTTTGTATAACTATACCCAACATAAGTTTATCATCATTAAAAAGGGGGAGAATGCTGATATTATCTATCTCATGACCTATTTTAGATATTTTGATGATAACAAACATAAGCTTGGATGCTCTAATTTGTGTGCTAAGTATTTCAAGTGTAATGATGTGCTTTATAATTACTTATGGGATTTACATAGCACAACTCAAGTTCAATCAAATGTTGAGATTAAGATGGACCAAGATGGATAACTTGAAGGACTTTATATTATCATAGGAGTATGTTAGTGGTCCACTAATATTACTTGCATGATTTAATTTGCTCACAATCTAAATATTTATTAATTATATATTATTTCTGATATATTTCTTTACTAAATAAATTTTATAACCTTCATTTTATTGCTTAATTATTATCAAATATGAAGAGTTATTTAATTAGGGAAATTAAAGTTAATAAGCTTATATGGCAAAACTTTTATTATGTATTTATTTTAAACTGACTTGTTTCACATCTGTTTATTAATGTATGATTATATATATATATATAATAATATTTTTATTCAAATGTGGCTTTACTTGTCATTTCTCTTTAAATACCTCTCATCTTCCTCATGAAAGGACTGCTCAAAGAAAAATCTCCAGCAATTCTTCCATTCTTCCTTTCCTCTTTACAAGCTAAATCTTTAGAGTAGAAACTTTGATTCTTATTCCAAGTACTCTTTTCATTTGCGAGATCGAAATCCTGGTTGAAAAGCTTCAACACAAAACTGAATAACATCTATTGGAGTTCTTGAGTTTGCTTTCCTTCTCTAAATCTTCACTTGCTATTCTTTAGCTTTCACCACATATTTCTTTCATGAAAATATTTATTTTATGGTGAAATACTTGTTAAAAATTTTATATTAAAATTTTCTATATCATATCTTTTAAATCCATAAAGTTTAGCAAAACAAGTATTTTTACTTCTTTAAGGTGGCATAGAATTACATCTATGATCTAATTCATTTTATTTTATTTGAAGAGTTGAAGTTTAAATCAACAAGAATATATTTTTATTTAAAATATTATTCTTATTTTAAATAAAATTTAAATCTATCTTAAAGTGAGCAAATTTCATATTTTATTTGCAAGTAGTGAGGTGATTAAAATTAATTTATAATATCACCTCAAATATTGTGGATATTTTATTGCAAGATAATTTGGGATTGTATTATTTACATCAAATTGTATTTTTCATTTTCTTGATCTAAGCCATTTGGCTTAGTGTAGTTTTAATTGTAATTAGATTGTGTTGTACTCGCCCGTGTAGGAGAGTACTTAGGTTGTAAAGAACTTCTTTGGTTTAAAGAAGTGAGGTTTGGCAAACCTGTGATTAGTGAATTCTAGCCCAAGAGTTGGCTAGCGTGGACGTAGGTTGGATTGGAATCCGGGCCGAACCACTTAAAAATATTGTGCCTCTTATTCTCATTTATTGCATTTATTTTTCTTTGTCTTTTTCATTAGAAATATTGTGTAACTACTTACTCTTTTCATAATTGCTTTAAAATCATTTTAATTTTCATCTTTTAATTCTAAGAACCCCAATTCACCCCCCCCCCCCCCCCTTGGGGGTCCCCCCCCCCCCTCTTGGGGTGCCATAGTCATCCAACAATTCATTCCCACAATCACAATATATTGTTTTAAGGGTGAAACAATCAATTTTGATTCCAATTTTCTATTTAAATTTTAAATTCACACTTACACGACTTAGTAGCAATCAAATAATCATAAGTAGGCAAAAATGGATAAATTGAATGGTAGGCAAATAAGTATTAAACTAAGACTATCTAAAATATGCTCATAAAAAATGAGCGGCTAGCTCTATAATTAAATAAATTATAATAGGATAGCGTTGAAATGTCACCACATTCAATGCATCATTTACCTCTTACTAGATTAGACTATATACTTTGGGCCATATCAGAGTTGCACTAACCATTACAATAGATTCCCTCAAAACTTTTGCTAATCCAACCAACTAACTACCTTAAAATCAATCACCGCTATAGGTTAAAGATCTTTCACTAATAGTCATAAATGAGGATATTATTGACTGCCTATGACTATGACTTTCTCTAGCCTCAAATCTGCCCTTTGGTGCCCTCTATGAACATTGAGCCACCTTGTAACTAGACTAGACATATATAAAACACCATCCCATGAATTTATAACATATACCTATGTGTCTCCTTATACAAAATATCTTCTTGTGGACCTCCAAACACTACTGAGTGGATACCAGATCATTCTCTACTAGCCACACTCTCTCTATAAGCTTAGAGAAATCATTAATGTGGAAAATAACCAACAGATGCCTCAAGCTATCTAACAATACTATAATAAATTGATTGCGTTTCTCTTCAGGAGTGTTAACTAATTGAGTAACATACCTAGTGAGAGTTGTAAATTCTAACTCCTACTCATCACCATCATTCCTCCCTGAAATATTCTAAAAAAAAGACTCATGCATCTACTACATGAAGGATAGAGACACGAAGTAGCTCCTGAAGGTCTCCGTAAACTTCTCCCATGAAATTTCTGCATTTGGTCTGCCATAGAAGTTCTTTCTCTACTGGCCTATCCACCAGCACTTCACCTCTTTATCCACCTGAAAAAAGGGTACAAAAACTTTCCTAACCTCTAAGAATTGCATACTTTTGAAGGACTTTTCTAACCTCATCAATAAACCTTCCACTACCTGAGGTTTCACTACTCCTTAAAATCAAGGAGGTTTGAATCTAAGGAATAATTGGAGGTGCTTATCTACTTCTTGCTCTTTCACTCCCATCATTCTAGTTTGAGCTTCACCCATAAGTTGGGTTACTAACCCTTCAAACTGCATCATAAAATTTGATGTTATGGCCCACACAATGCTTTAAACTGTAGCAACCTGATTATAACTCTGTCCATTAACCACTTCTTAATCATGGGGCTTCATGATTTAGCAACACATTTATCCAAAATAAAAATGAGGGAGTTCAATTGCATGAACATTTATTACATATACTAACAAAAATAATACTAAACTGACCCCAACTAATCCTCCTTATATCTACATATCATTTTCTATGGCTCTGGTTATGAGACAATCTTTCAAATCATTGTTGTGATATCACTTTATTATGCCCCAAAATCTAAGTAAGAATTGAATCCCTAAACTAAGGTTCTCAACCATGATATTACACACCTGATCCAACTAAAAAAACCAAAATAATAAATATAAATAGTAGTCATCTAAATTCTTATTTCAAAAATAATTATTATATAAATAATCTAAGATAAATTAATGCTATACATCTAAACATAAAACTGGATTACAAAATACATTAAGTGAAAACTTTATCTATTCTACTTCCTACAACCCCACTCAATCAATCTCTTTCCTTTCCCTTAAATATTAAACACCAATAACATGAGTATTTCAACTCAGTATGCATTCCCAAGTCCCATTATAGAATTCAATACCCATATCTTGAAATATGTAAATAAAAGATTTAAATGTCAAATTTAAGAAAAAAGAGAATAACTATTAATTTTCTAGAGACATGACGAAGTTTACTTATTGTAAACGTACATCTTTCTTGCTTTTTCACATGAATGTAAGAAGGTAACAGTTATAAGAATATAATAGAATATGTACTTCTATTTCATACTTTTCACAGAAGCACCAAAGTGTACTGATGCAGACATAGTGGAGCATACTTATTTTTAAAATAGCATTTTTGTAATTAGACCTATTCTATTTAATAAAATATATTTTATTTTTTTTTTACTTATTTTATTTAATAGAATATACAATCATATAAAGAGTGATATACATGTCCTAATGTCTGCTTATGACTCTACTTCCACTTGTGTCGTGCACAGTCAACCTTTACTAGGGGAAGGAGACTGTCCCAAATTTCCTTATAACTCAACTTCCACTTATGACTCTATTGTATCCCCGACACCTACATAAAACAAATGGGGAAAAAAATAACCTCCCACATCAGTCAAGGATAGATGGGGCCATAAACAAAAGAAGAATGGAATAGAAAGATGGGACCACATAATATAATTTATAGTGTAGATCATCAATCTCCCACATAAGAACATTCATCATATGATCATAAATGCACATGCAGGGCTTTATAGAATTAAAATGTAAATAAAATGCTGAGCATGATCATGAAAAGCATGTAAATCATGGTACAAAAAAAATGCATGTCTATCTCATTCATATTTCCAACTTCAGTATTTAGGAAATCATTTATAAATAAATCATTCGTTAATAAGCTTTCACGATGCTATCTAAAAAGATGAAAAAGATTAATGACTATGATTTAAAGGTGTAGGGATTAAACCTGAAACAATAGTACGCTCTAATTTTTTCCCTATATTAATGTATTTTTTAGGTGTTTTATTACTTTTAAGGGATTTGCTTATATATAGCACTCAAAATTGATTTTAATACCTAAACTTCAATATCTACATAGTCTAAAACCATTTCAAACACTCTAGTCCTATTCATATGTTTCGCTAGAGAGCTTTGCCATGACTTCGACACTCACGATCCTAGTAAGCTTCATCACGACTTGCTTATGCTTTGTCGATCGATGGTGTGTGATGAAGGTGACGAGATAGGCCGCATGCGAAAGTGACAACAAAAATATGATCTATGGTGTGCAAAAGTATGTGAGATGGGATATAAATTACATTTGGGGATATATGATTTTTTTGTTTAAATTTCAAGTGTTAAATGTTAAGTTAAGGTTTCATTTGAAATAGTTTTTTATCATTATTTTTTTCACTATTTTAAAGAAATTTTAAAGCTAAGCAGTTATAAGAAGTAGCAAAAATTATCTCAAACAAACTTAAATATATAAATATTTTTTTTTGAATGCTAATGTTAATAAATCCTCTTATATTTTAGCACAAATCTAACTCAAATGAATCTAACACAAATTGAGTTGAAGAAATTAATTTAGGGGCTGTTTGGTTGCCTGAAAATAAAATACATTGTAAAGTAAGTGCAATGTAAAGTAAATGTAGTTCATTCCGAATACTTTGCGCCAGTTTTGTTTAAAATTTTTTCACTATTTTAAAGAAATTTTAAAGCTAAGCAGTTGTAAGAAGTAGCAAAAATTATCTCAAACAAACTTAAATATATAAATATTTTTTTTGAATGCTAATGTTAATAAATCCTCTTATATTTTAGCACAAATCTAACTCAAATGAATCTAACACAAATTGAGTTGAAGAAATTAATTTAGGGGTTGTTTGGTTGTCTGAAAATAAAATACATTGTAAAGTAAGTGCAACGTAAAGTAAATGTAGTTCATTCTGAATACTTTGCGCCAGATTGGTTGTCTGCAAAATAAACGCAGGAGAATTGTTTTCCTTGTTTGGTTAGGTAGATCTAGAGTAAATTAAAAGCGGGTTTTTTGTAATAATCTATTTTGACATTACAACTAGTGTATTTATAATAATTAGTATTATTTGGTGTTATAAAATAAAATCAGTGTATTCATTTATTGCATGATCTTATTATAATTTTTTTTAGATTATAGGATATAAAATTCTACTGTGTATTAATTTAATAGTGTGCTAAAATAGACGAAAATATACTTGTGATAGAGAGAAATTTTAATTTTAAATTCTTTGAAAATTTAAAAATTTTATTTTACATGTAATGTTTTTACAAAAAAAAATTGCAGAAAATTAACTTGATAACTGGCATATGATCAGGCCATCCCATTTCCTAATTGCAATATTTCTTTTAATTTATTTTCGAGTTGTTTGTTTCAAAAAATTTTGACAATAAAAAGCACTTCGAATGAGAAAGAGGCAGGAAAAATCTCATATCCTAATATTCTGAACAAAGAAACAGATAAGAGAGAAAACTTAAGAAAAATCATAAACGTCCACTCCATATTTAAAAAGAAAAACAGAAAATCATAATGGTAAGCAACCTTCAAACAAACGCATAACAAATTAATGCAATATACACCAGAAAAACAACCATGTATGCCATAAATTTAGCCCACAACCAAGAACGAGCTCACTAGAACTGGAATAAAAAAAAGACAGCTAGAAAACACTTACAAAATTAACTAGATATAGATCCAAGCATTGAGAGACATCTCACGTCTAGAACCAATCCCATTACAAAATAACAACAACAAAGAAATTAAATTCCTCATAATCATGTAATTCAGATCGCAGATCAGACTGAAGATTAAATAAGCTCTTGGATAATCGACATAATCGAATATGTTCAAATTTTTATAGACATCTCAAACTCGATCTTGCACATGATGCAACCAAGCCTGAAAACCGATCACGAAAAAAATCCATATGGAAATCTCACGTCTCTAATTATGTGTTGAACTTTCATTATCTCTACTTTGATAGTCGGGCGAGTTAGTTCTATGATTATTTTTTGAACTTTCATTATCTATACTTTGATAATCGGGCAAGTTAGTTCTATGATTGGTCTTTCATCAAGATTTCGGTTTAAAAAAAGCATATTAGCAAATTTGTATTAATATCTATATAATTAAACACAAACAATTTATCAAATATATAATTAAACTAATTACTTTGTATGTTAGGAGGATTTAGGCTGAACTACCATCAGGAAGCAAGATTAGAGCTAGATTTGAGGAAAATGGTTAGACCTCACAACGAGCTAAATCCTCCTTTCTCTTTTTACAGTAAATCCCGGGTTTACAAAGTCCTGTAGTTCTACGATTTTACAGGATTTGGCAAAAGAAGCTCGCGGAAGGTAGAAAGTTACCTGCATAGCGTGCGGGGTCCCATGTAGCTTGCAACAAAAATGTTATAACTTTCGTTCCGATCAGGAAGGGAATGTCGTCGACGGGGCGAAACTGACCAGCAATGAAGGTGGCAAAGAGGCGTGTGACTAGGGTTTCCCAGTAAGCGAACTCTCGTCTGGCCTACGATCAAAGTGTCGTATCTTCCAATCCGATCAAAAAGGGACGCCATAAAAGGAGCAAAGTCGATCAGCAACAAAGGAGGCGAAGAATAGATGGGAGCTGGGAGAGAAGGCTTCGGCTTCGCGAGAGGGAGAGAGCTTTGATTTCGAGAAACCATCGTGCATGGGAAGAACAGAGAAGAAGAAAGCACTTTTAAGCTCAGATTATGCGAAACCATCGCGGCACAGGCTAGTTCGCATTTTTTCACGCGAGAGAATTTCTAACCCGCTCAATTTGAGCGGGTTTCAATGTCGCACGAACGGCTATCTGTAATACATCGCTGATACTTCGGATGACTTTCTTATGTTCGATTCAAAATCAGCCAAACGACCTAATTTAAAAATACATAAAATTAATTTAATTTATCCTCCTATTTCTGCATACCAAAAACCCCTTTGCCATTTTACAACACCGGCCAATACGGTTATAATAATAAGATCTAACTTTTGAATTTTCGCCTGTAGTTTTGGAGAAATTATTCTGTGTGGAATCCGATCACAACGATGTGTTCAGTTGCTTACGTGGAAAGGGTTAAACAGTCAATTGACTTGCGTAAACTTCGTAAACCCGACCCGTCTTCCAGCCCGACCCGGGAGATTTAGGTTGGCGCTTTTTTTTCAGAATTTAAGGTGCGCGCGAATCACCGCAATATATAACGCTTAGAGTCAAAAGTTTTAGCACTCACAATAAGCAGTGACACAAATCCATTGACATAACCCGCTGGCCTGTTATTTGAGATCTTCATAGATACATTATTAAAATTTTCAACCAGGCATTCCCAAATTACCCATGCCCAGTTAATTAATGAAAAATCATCAACATTATTTGCTATTGTCTTAAGCATCTTAGGAACTTTAAAGTTGCTTTGTTGGAAAAATAAATTAGAACACAAATACATAATAAATGTTTTCAACATGGTATCTGGGGAGCTTTCCCTAGTCAACTCAAACATTTCAGTCTTAATATCCTTTGAACTGATTGTTGAAGTCGGCAAGGTCATCCAAGTAATCTCCTCACCTCTGTTTGGTAGTCCAGTCAGGAGGGCCACTTCATCAGCTGTGAAAGGGACAACATGGCCCTCTATAATGAAGCTTTGCTTTTTAATGTTCCACATTGTCAGCAGTTGGTAGATAAGTGGGGCGTTTTGCTCAAATCCAGAAAATTGAAGAAATTAGTAAATATTAAGTTCCTTCAATTTCAATAGGAATTATATCTGAAAATGTATCACACATTGTTCTGAAAGTCGAAACATAGCATATATATGATATAGGACAGACGTAAATCTGCGTAGAATAAGAAACTATAATTAATTTAAAGAAGCATATTATAAGTACGCATATAAAACGCAATAAAATACGCATATTATACGCAACGTGTACGCATACCATACGCAACGTGTACGCATACCATACGCGTTGTGTACGCATACCATACGCGAGGGGTACGCATACCATACGCAATGTACGCAAAGGATGAGAAAAATATCAGCAGAAATCTAGAGTTTAGGGTACACTAATCGTTTTTCTTTATTGGAAGTTTAATTTTATGATTTAAAGATCCAAAGTACTTATTATAAAATGTTAGGTTTTGTCTTCAACATATACGCAGAAAATAAGTGAAATTTACGCAGATTATACACATTGTGTACAAAGAAAATACGCAGAAAAAACGAAAATGATGAGATAAATTTAAACTTTTATTGTTACTCGGAATGATTTAAATTTATTTTTTTGTTTCTTCAGCAAATACGCGTTGAATATCAAAGATATCCGTAGTTCATTTTATGTCAATGTAAGAATTTTCGCACCTTTCTCTTTGCAGGTGAATCCTTTTCCACGTCCATGATGAGAATAAGAGATTGCTGGAGGAATTCAGCGAGAGTTTTTTGCTGGAAGCTCGGGATAAATGGAGCGAATGGCCGAAATGTGGAATTTGGAAAATGTTAAAATTTTCCGCCTTTTTCATTGTATATACTGGGCGGGCCTCGTATTATTTACTCTAAAAAATACAAACGAGTCGGACCTTAACTTTCCACATAAGCTGGCCACGCGTTATATTTTTATTGGCTAATGTTACACAGACCGAACACATATTTGTAATCGGATTACACATTGAATAATTTCTCCTAATTTTTGCCCTCGATCCCTTTCGTTTTCTTGAGGGACTCTCTCCGCCGAGCACGAGCAAAGTTAACTGTACTCGCCTCTCCGCTGTCCTTCACTTCTTCCTCTACCACTGCTTACCGTCTTACCCCTCCAATTATTCGCCGCCGCGCCTCCGCTCTCTACTGCTGGGATGATGGGCCCGGAGACCGCCTCCGGTTTCGGTCCCCCGCTCCCTTCCGAGGTCAGGGCGTCCCTCCCCCTCTCCTCTTCTTCGTCGTCCTCCTCCTCCCCTTCCATCTACCGCAGCGCCGTCAGTGGCGATCCTTTGCTCTTCCCATCCACCTCGTCTTTCTCATCTTCATCGTCCTTCGTCGACCCCCCTTCATACGCCGACGCGGTCTTCCGCCCCGTCGAGCCACAGAACGGAATAGATTCTACTTCGGGAAACGCTACGGCTTTCTCCAGATCCGGTCGCGCCTCCACGTCTGACTATCTCGAGATCACCGTCACCGACCCCCAGAAGGAGAATGATTCCGCAACCTCACTCGTTCCCGGCGGTGGCGCCTACGTAACATACCTCATCACCACCCGCGTCCGCGTAGCCGCCACCGCGTACAGCGTTCGACGCCGATTCCGCGACGTTGTCACCCTCGCTGACCGTCTCGCAGAATCCTACCGCGGCTTCTTCATTCCGATCCGCCCCGATAAAAACGTGGTCGAGTGTCAGGTGATGCAGAAGCACGAGTTCGTTGAGCAGCGGCGAGATGCTTTGGAAAAGTATTTGCAGCGCCTTGCGACGCATCCGGTCGTTGGCTGTAGCGAGGAACTTAGGGTTTTTCTCCGAGCGCAGGGAAAGCTGCCACTGTCACCAACGACGGACGTGGCTTCAAGGATGCTTGACGGGGCGGTGCGGCTACCAAGGCAGTTATTTGGGGACGGAGCGTACGGCAGCGTGGCACCACAGGAAGCGGTGCAGCCCGCGAGGGGTGGAAGAGATTTGTTGAGGATGTTTAAGGAGTTGAAGCAGTCTGTCACGAACGAATGGGGAGGGACGAAGCCATTGCTAGTGGAGGAGGATAAAGAGTTCTTGGAGAGGAAAGGGAAGATACAGGAACTCGCACTGCAGCTCAATGCCACCTCAGAACAGGTATTCAGATTTTAGATTATGTTTAAATGTTATTGTTAAGCTGGTGTATTGCTTTGCTGCACAAGTTGTATGAGTTATGGGCTGATTGGTGTAGCAGCCTATGCTTGCTTTCACCCTGTCCGTGCAAACTTGCAAAGTAGTTGTCTGGATATGAGTATGCATAAGATTACAAATTTAACCAAATTTTGAATAGTTTTCTGCATTCTGGCTAGAAATTCTTTGCCTAAGCTAATACTGTGAACCAGTGGATTCATGGAAGAATTTCTTAAGAATGTGCGGATTTTGCATTTTGGATTTGATAGACACCCATCTTAATAAACTTCAATAGCCTTATCGGCTCATCCTAAGCTAGCTCAGGAACATGTAATTGATGTAGAATTATAGATGCAAGTGATGTTGATTTGAAAATTACGCATGCTTAAATAGAGCTTAATAATTTATTATCTCACAATGAGCTTAAGCAATGACTTCAGCATGCAAGGGGGCAACCAAGTTTACGAAAACAATCACATGCTAATGGGAGGACCATTAAATAACAGATTAATTAATAACATGCTCACGTGGTGTTTCAGAGACAATCCCTAAGTTAACAAATAGATTAGTCACTATAAAGGCCCACTCACACAATGCTGTTGATGTGGGCTAAGCGGATAAGCTTTCACAATAAAACAATGCCACGATGGAGGAGGGATCAAAAAGATAGGGGGGGGGGGGTTTACCCATTTGGAAGAAATAGCCACAGTGAAGTCGTTGGGCTGCCTATGTAGAAAGGATAGCAATACGACCCTCTTGCACTCCCGAACAACACTCTACAACAACATCAATAACATCAAGCCTTTATCCCACTACGTGGGGTCGGCTACATGAATCCTTTTTCTCCATTGTGTCCTATTAAAAGTCAAATTCTCGTTTAAATCTAATAAAGAAAGGTCATTCCTAATATCTTCTAACCAAGTCTTTTTAGGTCTACCCCAACCTTTCTTAACATAAGTCAAATCTAATACCTCTACTCTCCTAACTGGGTCATCGCAAGGCCGCCGTTTTATGTGACCAAACCATCTAAGGCGACTTTCTCTAATCTTATCTTCTATTGGAGCTACTCCAACCTTTTCACGTATATGCTCATTTCGTATCCTATCTCTAAGGGTAAAGCCACTCATCCACCTGAGCATCCTCATCTCTGCCACACTTAACTTAGTATTATTCTTATCTTTTAAAGGCCAACATTCGGCACCATAAAGCATTGCAGGCCTCACTACCATCTTATAGAATTTTCCCTTAAGTTTGAGGGGTACATTTTTATCACATAACAAGCCCGATGCATTCCTCCACTTCAACCATCCAACTTGAATTCTGCTGATAATATCCCCATCTATTTCACCATCACTCTGAACAATAGATCCAAGTATCTAAAAACGTTACTCTTATAATGACTTGATCGTTCCAAAGTACAATCCCCTCACTAGGTCTATTACTATAAAAATTACACTCCATATATTCGCGTTTTAGATGCTACTCAAGCGAAAAACATTAGACTATAAGGTTGACTCCATAATTAAGTTACCTTCAACCCTTCTAGTCTATCAACAATGAAAGAATATCATCAGCAAAAAGGCATACACCAGGTACATCCTCTTTGCGCAAATGGTCTAGTTGAGAACATCCATGACTAAAGAAAAAAGATATGGGCTTAAGGCTGATCCTTGATGTAACCCACTGAATAGGGAAATACTGGTCAATCCACCTTGTTTTGAAACACAAGTAAATGCTCTGCATTACATATCTTTTAATGATTTGAATATAAGCATTATTGACTCCTTTCATTTCAAAGAACTCTCCAATAGCACTTTCTCTTGGAACTTTATCAATATGCTTTTCTAAAATCATAAATATCATTCTGTAGGATATCCTTATTTTCTCTATATTTTTCCACAAACCTCTTAATAAATGTATGGCATTCCATAAGTCGACCTACCCGGCATGAATCCAAATTGATTTTGAGAAACATTAGTATCACGCCACAACTTATGCTCCATAACTCGCTCCCATAGTTTTAAAGTTGACACATTAACTTAATCACCTCTTTTAATTCGGCACCAATCTTGTATGCATCACCCTTTATTCTTAAAAATATTGAATTAACACACTCATTCTCCACTCAGTCTGGCATCTTCTTAGTCTCAAAATAGTATTAAAAAGTTTAGTAAGCCATTTAAATTCCTTCATCTCTAAGCATTTCCACCCTCTATTGGATATCATCAGGTTCAACAGCTTTTCCACCCTTCATTTTCTTTAAAGCCTCTCTAACTTCAGTTTTACTAATACGCCGATAAAACATAAATCTTTATTTTCATTTAGGGTGCTAAGGTCACTATAGTCAATCTTATTTTTACAATCTTCATTAAAAAGTTTAGCAAAATATCTCATCCATCTTTGTTGAATATCATCTTCTAAGAAAAGTATTTTTTGATATTCATCTTTAATACACTTCACTTGAACTAAATCCTTACTACTCCTATCTCTTTGTTTGGCTAACTTATACATATATCTTTCTCCCTCTTTAGTATCTAATCTATTATATAAATCACTAAAAGCTAATGCCTTTGCATCGCATATTGCTTTCTTAGCATCCTTACGAGCCACTTTATATATTTCCCAATTATCAAAATTTTTAAAATTAAACCAATTTTTATAACAAAGCTTCTTATTTTTAATTTTTTCTTGCACATTAGGATTCCACTACCAACTATTTTTACTATTAGGAGCTTTTCCCTTTGATACTCCAAGGACATCTTTTGCAATATTCTTAGGGTGCGTTTGGGACGGCTGTTGCTGTCGGTAAAGCAGGTTGTGAAATTGTTGTACATAAACCTGCTTTCTTAAGTTGCTGTATAGAAATCAGTCAATGTTGTTTGGGTATTACTACTGCCGAACTGCTACGCTACTGCTGTTTTACAACAAATTACCTTGTTACCCTTATATATATGAAGATGAATAAAATTTGTTCAAATTTAATTTTTTTAACTCTTTATGTTAACAATTTTGATATAAAATTTAACTATTTTATTGCTTTATACATATTTAAACCAAATGTATAAAGTAATAAAAAAAAATCAAAATCAAAACTCCTATGACGCTGAACCAATATCCCCCTTCCCTTTGCCAGTCTTCTTCGGCAGTAAGGTCTGGTGTATGTTTGGCAGAACACCACCATTAGCGATTGTCATAGAACCCAAAAGCTTGCTAAGCTCCTCATCATTCCTCACGGCAAGCTGAATGTGTCTAGGCACAATCCTATTCTTCTTATTATCTCTCGCTGCATTCCCCGCCAACTCAAGAACCTAGATTACAAAAGCAATAAGACCACCTACAGCCAAATATTGCAGAGAACAAGAAACCTAACTCATTTAAAAATAGATTAGTATACCAACCTCAGTAGCTAGATACTCAAGGACGACAGAAAGATATACGGGAGCACCAGCACCAACACGTTCAGCGTACTTGCCAGCCTTAAGGAAGCGAGCAATCCTCCTGACGGGGAACTGCAAACCGGCCTTATGAGATCTAGACACAGATTTCGTGGCTTTGGCCTTGCCACGCCCTCCCTTGGTAGATGCAGTAGAGCTCATGGCGGCCATAAATCAGAAAGCAAACCCTAGCTTTTGAACAAGGAGAATGACGACGCTGCAGATAAAAATATGCCCATCGGAGAAGGCGCGCATCGGAGAAGCAGCGACCCGGCTTTTCCGTCTTTTATGCCCTTCACAACGGCGGAAAGCAGTGAGCCGCAGCGGACCGCGGGACGCAATGAAAGGTCGCGAGAAGCAGCGGCGGGCTGCAGAAATTTTTCTAACTTTGTTCTACCGCAATGTCCCAAACGAGCACTTAATAAATTTTTATAAAGCAAAGCAGTCGTGAAGTCGTCCCAAACGCACCCTTAATATCATTAGCCACTTTTTCCCACATAATATTAGCATCCTCATGCACAGACAAAATCTTAAGATCTAAAATCTTATTTCCAAAAATATTTTTGTTAATATTCTTTAAATGCCCGAACAACACTCTAACGTCTCAAAAAATTTTGGACAACAATTTTGTGGGAGCCAAATCCTGGAACAACTGGTAGTGGGGCTGGAAAATGGTCTGATCTTGTATTGCAGCAGTAGGTAGCCGTCTTTGGGATGATTTGAGGAGAAACAACAAGCTCCTGGCGTGAATTTTTTTTTTTGGGGGCTGGGGGGGGGGAGCGACAAGCATTTAATGATTAGGGGCTGATTTGGGGTCTTAGTGAAGTTGACAACTATAGTTTACTAGTTAAGGAAAGAAGAACTAATTCAGCTTTTCAATCAATACTCAGATTTGCTGATGAGGATATCCTATTAGATCGATCCACACGGGACCAACTCAGGAGGACAAAGGCGTAACTCTTCCGCCTCCTTGTACGCGCCGACCTAACTATAAATCCCACGGAGCGATTGAGTAGATTTTTGAGGGAGTTAGTAAGGAAATTTGAATATAGGGATTGTTTAGAGATTTTCTTTTGGATTGTATGTATTAAATAGTTTGTTTTCTTAGGGTTATGACATCTTAAATTTGGCTAAAATTTTATATCTCTTTGTTTCTTTGGGCCCTAGCGGCATCTAGAGATTTGGGAGAGATAGATCCTCCTCTCGAATAGAGGATCGATTGTATCATGTTATTTTATTCCGTTCTATTTGATTATTGCAATAAAATTACTATTTTTCTGGTTTTCTTTTGTAGGTTGGAAGAGTTTTTCTCATTGTTTTTCTAAAATTGATAGGAAGAAAGTACTAAGCCACATTGAACTCGTTTGGTTGCCTATGTGGAAAGGACAACAATACAACCCTCATGTACGACCGGACAACACTCTAACGTCTCCGAAAATTATGGACATCAACTATGTGGGCGCCAAATCCTAGAACAACTGGTAGTGGGACCGGAAAATGGGCTGATATTATTGTATTGCAGCAGCAGGCTATCTTTGGGATGATTTGAGAGGGAATCAACAAGCTCTTAGTTTGAAGTTTTATTTGGGCGGCAGCGGGGGTGGGGGGGGGGGCAAGCACTAAATGATTAGGGGCTGAATTGGGTCTTAGTGGAGTTGCCTACTATAGCTTACTAGTTAAAGAAATAAGAATTAATTCGGATTTTCAATCAATACTTAGATTTGCTTATGGGGATATCTTGTTAGACCGGTCCATACGGGATCGACTCTGGCAGACAGATGCAGAACTCCTCTGCCTCCTTGTATGCGTTGACCGAATTGCAAGTCCCATGGAGCAATTTAGGAGATTTTTGAGGGAGTTAGGAGGGAAATTTTAATGTATGGCATCTAAAATTGATAGAGTGTTGTTTGAGCGTGCAAGAGGATCGTATTGATGTCCTTTCCACAACGACTTCACTGTGACTTAGTAAGCACTAAATGATTGGTGGATGATTTAGGTCTTAGTGGAGTTGCCAACTATAGGTTACTATAAGAATTAATTCAGATTTTCATTCAATACTCAGATTTGTTGAAGGGGATATCTTGTTAGACCAGTCCACACGGGATCGGCAAGCACTAAATGATTAGGGGTTAATTTGGGGTCTTAGTGGAGTTGCCAACTATAGCTTACTAGTTAAGGAAAGAAAAATTAATTCAGAGTTTCAATCAATACTCAGATTTACTGATGAGGATATCTTGTTAGACTGGTCCATTGAATTGGTCCACACGGGACCAGCTCAAGCGAACAAAGGCGGAACTCTTCCGCCTCCTTGTATGCACCGACCGAACTGCAAATCCCATGGAGCTATTTAGGAGATTTTTGAGGGAGTTAGGAGGGAAATTTGAATGTAGGGACTGTTTAGAGATTTCATTTTAGATTGTATGTATTAAATAGTTTGTTTCCCTAGGGTTAAGGCATCTTGAATTTGGCTAAAATTTTAGATCTCTTAGTTTCTTTGGGCTCTAACGGTGTCTAGAGATTGGGAAGAGACATATCCTTCTCTCGAAGAGAGGATCAATTGTATCATGTTATTTTCTTCCATTCTATTTGATTATTGCAATAAATTTATTGTTTTTCCGATTTTCTTTTGGAGGTTGGAAGAGTTTTTTTCTCGCTATTTTTCTAAAATTGATAGGATTTTAAATCTTCAAGTGTTTCCTATCAAATTGGAATCAAAGCAAGTCTTGGGATAGTCGGGAGCTGGTTTTTTTGAAAGTTTAGTGGCGAAATTTCATTTGGAGGAAGGAACTCTTGCTGAATTTTGGATCAAAATCCAAAAAATTTGATGTCGGCCAAGAAGGTAGATGCATTGGAAGAATGTTTTAAAGGAGAGATGAGCCAAACAAAAGTCATGGTGGAGGATCAAATTTCATCCGTAGAAGACAAGGTTTTGTCCGTGGAAGTCAAAGTTTTCGATCTTTATTTGATAGTGAAAAAGTTATTGGAAAATCAAATCCAAACGGCGACATCAAAGCCTAAGGTACCAATGGGAAGAATTACGAATTCTGATTTTTGTAGGAGGGAAAACGATGTAGAAATCATTGAGGAGAAATGGGGAAGGCATGTAGAGAGACGGGGAGATAGGGAACAAGGTGTATATGGTGCTGGTTGGGAGAGAAGAAAGGTAAATTGTAGTAGGGGGGTGCTGATTTTGAAAAAAAAAAGAGGGAAGAAATATTAGAGGCTGCATTGGAGGAAAACTTCATGAAGGGGCTCAACGCAGAGATCAGAGCGGCGGTGAAAATCATGATGCCTCGTGACTTGAGAGAGGCTATGAAGTTAGGATATGTGGTGGAAAATCAGAAGAATCTAGAGAAGGGAGCCAGAAGCAGTAGCTCAGGAGGCACTTATAGGATGACGACCACTCTTTTAGCACCCAAGGGGCCTGCATCAGACAACATTAATGAACCCCCCAGGGAGAATCCAACAGGAGGAAGTGGGGGGAACTTCAAAAGACTGACAGAGAGGGAGATGCAGGAGAAGAGGGCGAAGGGATTATGCTTCAGATGTGATGATAAGTATACTCCAAGACACAAGTGTAGTGATTGAACTTTTCAGGTTTTCACCGTCTGTGATGATGAGGAAATTGAGGGAGGTGAGAGTATGGGGGAGAGAGGGAGAGATGGAGGACAAATTGCATCTAGACGTGATGGAGTCTCCCTGAATTCAATGGTGGGATTCACTCTGAATCATACCATGAAGATGAAGGGGGAAATAACAGACAGGGAGGTGGTAGTATTGATTGATAGTGAGACTACCTATAATTTCATCTTCAACCAAGTCGTGGACCGATTGGGGGTGACATTGGTGGATACATGGTGTTATGGAGTGATGATGGGTACAAGGACGGTGAAGGCAGGTCAGGGGATATGTAAGGGAGTAGTGTTAACCATACATGGGGTTCAGGTGAGGGAAAATTGTCCCATTGGAGTTAGGGAGCACTGATATCATATTGGAAATGAAGTGACTGCAGAACTTGGGGGATATCAAGGTCAATTAGGGAGCATTCACAATGAAGTTAATGGTGGATGGAAGAAGGGTAGTGATCAGGGGAGATACAGGGCTCACCAAAGCCATGATATCACTTAAAACCAAGGTGATGAGCATATAGGAGGTGGGGGAAGGTTATCTGATGGACTGAAGGGTATCAATCCTCTTTCAGTACAATCATTGATTCAACAGTTTAGTAAGGTTTCTAAGCCGCCTCAGGGATTGCCTTCTCCGCTGGGACATGAGCATGCTATCATCTTGAAGGAAGTAGTTTCGCCTATCAGTGTTCATCTGTATCGTCATCCCCAAATCCAGAAGTATGAGAGCGAGAGATTGATCAGGGAGATGCTGGAAGTAGGGATCATTCAACCCAACATCATTCTATTTTTCAATCCAGTGTTATTGATCAAGTGCTTTAGCAGCAGTTTCCTTCGTTCCGCCTTGAGGACAAGGTGATACTTTGGGAGGAGAGTACTTTTAGAATGATCTATTGTGTCGGTCCAGGTAGTCGACATGGGACCGGCTCAGGCGGACAGAGGCGGAACTCTTCTGCCTCCTTGTATGTGCCGATCAAGCTGCAAATCCCACAGAGCGATTTAGGAAAGATTTTTGAGGGAGTTAGGTGGAAAATTTGAATATGAGGATATGCTTGCTCTACAAGTAGGCCTGCAGCTCTACAAATAGGTGCATTATCAGTAATGACCTGAATGATGTTTGAAGGCCCCACCATTATGATAACTTCTTTGATTAAATTAGAAATGAAGAACTTATCCTTATACTGTCCTTCACAGTTTACGGCTTTGATAAACATAGGATAGCTCTCTATTACAGCCATGAAGTTGATAAGTGGTCTTCTTTGTGGATCTGTCCACCCATCACAGACCAAAGTAACTCATTTTTCCTTCCAAACTCCTCTAGTAGGCTTGAGCAACTTCTCAATATTATCCCTCTCTTTGCAACAACTTCGTTCTAATGACATTATATCCTGGTGGCACGTACGTTGCAAGATTGTTATTGCATGCATATGTAAAGACATTCTTGTAATGTGGATTCCTTGCTAGGTTAAAAGGAAGTCTAGTTGAGTAAAACATTCTAGCTATTTCCCCGTCTAGTTGTTCTCTCATTTGTAAATTAAATGCTTTCTCCAAAGCACTATCTACAACATGTTTTATTTATTTTGGTTCAAATCCCTCCATTCGAAAAGGCCCTTTGTTTATAGTACTATCATCACATCTAATTGAAGAAGATGATGAAGGATATGAAGCATGAGTGCTTGGAAGTGGAATATATTTTGGAAGCTCTTTTTGATTCCTTTGTTCAGCTTCACTGATTTTTCTTTGTAATTCAGCCATTTGTGATGAGCTTATCTTCGGGCAAACTTTAATTCCATGACCACTAATCTTCAACAAATGAGCTTTCTTTCTATAATATGATCCTTTGTATGTTGTATTACAAAAATTGCATTTGAATGCAATATTGCCTCCCCCTTCTAATGTTTTACCTATTTTTGTAACATATAACCCCATAGAGGTTTGTTATCTTCAATATTGCTTTCTGATGGACCATCATCAGAACCAATTCTTACTCCACTAGAGCTCATTATCCTACAGAGGATCTATACAAATTAAAACATATGAATTTGAAACATGAAAAAATTTAAGTGAAAGTGTAGATATGTTGCGACTTTGCCGGGGGTCCAAGGGGGCGCTGCCCTCTAGCGGGGTTCAACCTGCCCGGCAGCGCCCCTGGAATTTTTTTTTGTAAGAGTAATTTTGAAGTGCTATTTATTTTTAAAGTTGTTTTTATGGAAAGATACCGAGCGGGGTATCGAGCATGTTTTAGCTTCTCGGTGCCACTTGGTACCATTCGGTACCCCTCTATACCGAGCAATACCGAGCGGTACCGAGCAATACCGAGTTACAGTACCGAGCGATACCGAGTTCCAATACCGAGCGGTACCGAGTTCCAATACTGAGCGGTACCGAGTTTCAATACCGAGCGATACTGAGTTCCAATACCGAGCGGTATTGAGTTCCAGTACCGCTCGGTATCGTGCAGTACCGAGCAATATTGAGTTCCAGTTTCGTTCGGTACCAAGCGGTACCGAGTACCTAGTTTTGATACCGAGTCTATGATTAACAAAACGAAAAACGAAGAAAACGGACCTTCACTGCTCACGTTGCCTTCACTGTTCGCGTTGTTGAGACACTCCGTCGACGAAGGATGATCCTATCGACTTTAATGCTCGCGTCGTCAAGCCTCTTTGTCGAAAAAGGATGATCTTGTTTGCTTCTATGCTCGCATCATCGAGCCGCTCCTTTAACTATAACGAAGAATACGAACACTTGTATGGAAACGAAAAACCTAGCTCTTTGAAATGTTTCAGCCGCATAAATGAATATGGATATTGAGCGGAAACGCCGGAAAGCCGAAATGAATAGGGTAAATTGCGGCTCTATTTTTTTTCTTTTGTTTTTTTTAATAGGACGCGCGTATCGGATATGCGTGTCCAGTCAAATTTAAATAATATTTTAATTGGACACGGCAAAGCCGTATCCGTGCCGTATCGGAGGCGTATCCTTATTCGACATGTGTCCGATACAACACGCCTCATAAGTAGGAGTATCCGTGCAACATAGATTGAAAGTTAAAATTGATTTACTATTCGTAATATGAATTGAAGTTGTGCAAAATGACTTTCTTGATTAGAGTTAGCACCATCAGAATACCCCAACAAGAATGAATACTGAAAAATAATTTATACAATCTTGTATTGTTAAAAGCACACTTTAGGACTGAAATGAAATGAAAAACTAGCTTTGCACATCTATTGCTAGTAAAGTTCAAGTTTAAAGCAAAGCACATGTGTCGCAACTATTGTTTGATTTTCCTTATTGTTTCTCATAGTGATTAAGTTTTTGCCCATTGGATTTCTATTCTCTCCTATTAAAGCTACGAATTTTTGTGGATCCTTTCTTCATGCCTACTTCCATATTTATTCTTATTGTTGATGCTAGTAGCTTCTCGCTGATAAGCTTCTTTGCAAGAATGGTTCTCTTTGCCTTGTAGGCACATTCTTTTGCTTCATAGTGCCTTTGCTTCTTACTCTCTTGCTAGTCACTCAATCATATGAGTATATTCCTATACTACTAATTATTTTTATCACTTATCTTTGTTTTTTTAATCTTTTTTGGCTTTCAGATAGTTGAAAATTATTTATATCAAATTTATTATTATTTTTGCTAAAAAATTATTACTTGATGTAATTTAAGTTTAAATTTGATTAATTAAATGATTATTACAACAACAACAACAACAACATCAAGCCTTTATCCCACTACGTGGGGTCGGCTACATGAATCCTTTTTCTCCATTGTGTCCTATTAAAAGTCAAATTATCGTCTAAATCTAATAAAGAAAGGTCATTCCTAATATTTTCTAACCAAGGAATTAAATGATTATTATATACGCATAATATATGTATAAGTGATTTACAACTCATGAGCATTTCAGCTACTTAAACGCTTCACTTTGTGGTTTGCGTACCTTGCGTATAACATTGTGCTTAGCGTTTTAAAACACTAATGAAGTTAACTAAAGACATTTGTTACATAGCTAATGTTGGTCATAATGATAGTTCATTTATTTCTTGAGGTGCATATGATGGAGTTGCTTAGCTAGATCTTGTTAATTAAATCACCTTTGAAGAAGAACCATCAAGGTTTTCATTTATTGTACCAAATTGTGGTCGATGTGAAATGATTTTAGGTCAGGGTTTACTAGTGCAAGTAGGATGATGTAATGTATCTAGATCACACCATGGTTTAAAATTACGCAATAAAAGGCGCGCCTTGAGGCGCGCCTTAGCGCAATGTGGTCCCTTTAAGCCTCAAAGCCTACGCAATAAGATAAGGTTTTGAGGCTTACGCCTTAAGTTTAATGAGGCGCGCCTTATCGCCTCGCATTTTTGAGGCGACACCTCTAATAAAATTAACATAATTTTTTTTTCAGTTCCGACCCCTAATTGCGCCTAGTGAGATGTCGACGTGGCATCAAAAATTAAACCCTGGTAAAGGTCGAATGTCAGACGCTGCGTTACGGTTTTCAAGTTCCAGCAAACGTTCCAACTTCCAAGCATTCACTCCGGAGCAATTCCAAGCATTCCCTCAGTTTCTTCTCAAATGTCGTCACCCACCAAGAAAAAGGTAATTTGCTGCCATGATTTCTGTTCAGTTCTGCGTATTTTATGGTTATGCTATGCGTAGGTGTTCAAGGTTTTGAAATTCTTCATTTTTTTTATGCCTACGCTATGCGTATACAGTGCTTCTCAAAAATTTTTAAATGTTTGTTTGATACTTTGATTCCATCGGGTTTTCTCTGTATTTAGGGTTTATGAATTTATGTTGAAATTTGAAACATAAACCCTAACTAAATTTTAAGCACCGAGTACTCTATTCGTATGTTGTGCGTACTCTACACGTATATTATGCGTACTATATGCGTATGTTATGCTTATACTGTGCGTAATAATTGCTTATGTTGTGCGTACATACTGCGTGCGTACTTTATGCGTACGTATAATTTGCTGTCATATTTTCTGAAATGTGCGTTCTTGTGCGTATGTTGTGAGTACTCTATGCGTATGTTGAGCGTGATCGTTGCTTGTGTTGTGCGTACTTTATGCTTATGTTGTGCGTTTTTTGTGCGTATCTTATTTACTTATTCTATATGTTTTTATTTTTTAAAATTTTCAAATATATGTTCGTCTAATTACCTATCGATGTTATGTTTCTACTTTTCGATCAATCTGTGATAACTTTGCTCAGCAAATTTCTCTTGAAGTCGTGAACACATTAAAACGGTTGAAGATCATACAATTTTTGTAATTTATTGGGTTTGAGCAAAATGTTTCTCTTATTTATGAGCTGATATCAAGGTGGAATATTTCAAAGCAATGCTTTGTTCTAAAAGGTGACTCCATTTCTTTCATTGCTGATGAAGTGGCCCTACTTACTAGTTTGCCAAATAAAGGAGAATAAATATCATAGCTTTTCTTAGTACATACTCCAGTTACATCATCGGAAATTAAGGCAGACATGTTGGAGTTGAACAAGCAAACCCCCCCGAGACTATATTAAGAACGTTTATAATGTATTTATGTTCAAATTTATTTTTTCAACTTAACAACTTTAAAACCCCTCGGTTGCTTCAAGGAATAGCAAATAATCCAGATAATTTTTTGTCAATAAACTGGGCTAGTTCAATTAGGAAATTTTTAGTTGGAGAGTTTAATAAGGCCTCATCCAATATTTCAAATAAGAAGCCAGCAGGTTACATCAACGGTTTTGTACCTCTACTAATTGTGAGTGCTAAGTGCTAACTGCTAAATTTATTCAAAATTTTATTGGCTCTGCTAATTGAGAGCGGGAGATTAATGGGAAAGGGGGGAGAGGGTTTCCAATTTGGAGCGAAGATGTGGAAATAGAAATTAAAGACTCCAATTTAAATTAATTTGCAATTGGAATTTATCATGGAAACTTTTCTAAATTGGAATTCCAAATTAGGAAAGAATTTGAAATTTGAAATTCAAATTTCAAATTTGAAACTTGTAGAGAGATGGGTTGGACGGGTGTGGGAAGGTCGCCGGCCGGTGCCGTGGGAGTGGCCGGCGGCTGGCTTCCAAGAAGGTGGAGGCAAAGGCTAGGCTCGGTTTCAACTCAAGGATTTTGAATGGCTTTTCTTGTGGTGGAGGGGAAGTGGTTGGAGGAAAACACAAACGAGAAGATAGACTAACTTAACCACGAGCCGCGGACTCTTTTAACGACTGGTGGGTCTTGCGATTTGCTCCCCTTGAGCTCTCTCCCTTCTCAAGCTCTCATGCAAGAAGAAGTAGAAAAAAACACAATTTTTCATTCAAATATTCATTCCTCATGAGAGGAAGCCTTAAATAGCCAAAGGAATAAAGAAAATACAAAGACCAAATTGCCCCTAAGGCTAACATATGACAAGGCCCTTAAGCAAGGGCATACATGAAAAGAAATACAATATACTCATAAAACATAAAACAAAATACATCAAATATAATAAAAATCAAAAGTAGATCATGGCCGTAGATCATGCAGGTCTCCTTGCGCTAGAACTCATGTAGATGTCCTCATCATTCTCCCTGCTGTGAGAAAACTCGACTCCGTCGAGTAGGTGTCTCAAAGGCTCTCGTAGAGCTGTAAGTGATTCTGGATCCGATCTCTGTAAAACCTCTCGATTAATTCACGTATCCTCTAACTTTGGTTGACCTCTTCACCTTATCACATATCTTCTTCGTCCACCCTCTTTGTGGAAATAATGTCATCATTCAGACTCATGTCAATCACTTCCGCTATAGTTTTTTTTTTCCTTTTGGAATATTTGGGAGTGGGGGTGGGCTTGGGTTCTCATAAGGTGGGGTCACACAAGGCTTAATTTGAAGTGGATTTGGGGTTTAACTCCGGACCTTCAAAGTCTACTAAATCTTTTATGTTAAAAAAGGAATGAATGTTGAACTCTGCAAGCAGATCCACCACGCTAGCGTTGTTATAGATTTTAATGACTATTCTAAATGTTCCCGCACTTCTAACATGTGATTTCCGGACGAATCCGCATCATTACTAGGTTACCTACCTTAATAGAGTTAAATTGTCGTTTAGAATTAGCATGAAGTTTATACTTATTATTGCTCTCTTCAGTTAAGCGTGCAATTTTCTTAAGAAAGTCATGCAGATGTAATGCAAATGTTGATGCAAGAGACTTATTGCAATGAAGATTGGCATGAATTGTGGGACCACATGGTTGAAAAAAAAGAAAAAAAAAAAAGATTTGAGAGACAGAGACTACAAAACACACAAACATACCGACTTACAAACACACATAGATAGGAATGCAACAGATCAATCACAAAACGGGAGGACATAAAGTTTCCAAGTCTAAGGGAACTGGTGTAGAAGGAGCACTAAAGACATCCTTAGCTACCAGGGCATCTCTATAGGTAGTTTCAGTTATGGTCATAGGTAGTCTCCTAGTGGCAACAATATAATCTAGCTAGTTCATCCAACTAGGAGAGGGAAAGAATGTAGCGGGTAAAACGAATGAATTAGGAACAATATAAGATGACGGGTCCTGACTCACAACCATAATGGGATAACCCAAAGAGTCACCTGCAGGTATGAGACTCAAAAGATGGGGTAGACTTGGAACATATGTGGGCACAACAGTTAGAGAGGCATCAGGAATGTAGGTGCTAATGCTCTTTCGTTCATTAAAGTCGGTACAAGGAACGGTGATGTAAGTCAGATCAGGAAAGACACACTATGCCAAATATAACTCTAAAGGGGCAACTCCTAAAATAGACTCCAATAAAACAATAGGAGGCTTATCGTTCAACTCAGGCTCATAAATTATCAGACTCATATTATTATCTCTACTAGAATCAGGTTTGGTTATAACCCTAAGATTAATGGTTAAGTCGTGGTTTAATTCAGGTACTAGTAATGGACTCACTTCCAACTTGAGATTATCCACATCGCCATCAACATTATCTGAAATCAAATCAGAATTAGTCAGAGTCATCTCAGTAGAAGATACAATTAAATCAGATTCTTCCGACTTTAATTCCAATGTGTTCAAGGTCAGGTCAGTGTCGTTCGAGATCAAATTAATATCCTCCAAGCAGACCTTATCCAAAGGGATATCCATGATGAGGTTAGGATTAGGATGGGCTAAGATATCAAGGTTTGAGGATTCTAGCTCTCCTAAATTAGGATTTAAGTCGGGCAGGGAGTCTAACTCAATCACTTCAGTTTCATCCTCAAATAATTCTTCGTTATTGGTGATATCATTAGCATCCCCGAAATGGATGCACTCTGTGTCAGGTTCAGGGAAGCTTTTCTTCTTAATGTCTTCCTTTATTATAATCATACTTGCCGGGTCAAGGACTGGGGAGGCTAGGGGTTGACTGGGGTGGCTAGAAGTAGGTCCAAGTAGGGAGTTATGTGGGACCGATCCAACAGAAGGCCCAATAGAAGGTCGGCCATCATGGTTAGGTGAAGACCTACAGGGTGGGGCAGCAACCCTGATGTTACTAATGGGTGGTTGGTCTCGACCACAGTAATGTCCACGGTTTGTCCCAACAAAAGAGGTAGGGTGGTGCTCTAGATGACGGTCACTATTAGAGGGTCAGTATTTCAAACTAAGTTCTCGTCTCATATCTTTCCAAGTAAGGTACTTACCGCGAGACTCTTTATGATATTCCAATTTCATCCAAAATTGAAGAGCCTTACCTTTTAGGTGAGACTTAGCGATGCTAACCTGGTGGGACTCAGGGATATGACATGATTCAAAATAGTCATCCAGTTGTCTAACTCATTCCCTAAAGTAGTAAGGGTCCAAAGAACCATCAAAGGCAGGCAGACGATAAGATGACTCTAAGTGAGGTCGTGGAGGCCTAGGCTCAGGTCTCGGGTGATAAGCTGAGTGGGGCATATAATTAGAGTGGAGATAGTCAACGGGTTTTTCCGTCATAATTCTAGTCATATTGTCCACTAGGTTAACGATGTCATCTAAACGCTTTTGGAGTCTTATCGGGTCCATTGGGAAGCATCAAGTGACACTCAAAGATTATTGGGTGTAAGGGACGTCATTGAGACAACAAGTAGGCTCACTTAACTCACTAATGGGCGCGAAGATTGTTTGGACAGCAAGCTACACTATAGGGTTAAGTAGCCTAGGCACTTAGGAAGGTTGCTAGGTTGAGGACAACACCTAAAAGCTTAAGAAACTAGCCTACAGTTCATTAGATGTGTGTAGGAATGATGTGGACAGCAAACTACTGCATAGAGTTGTCTAAGTGTTGAGGGAGGGTTAAAAGGTGTGGACAGCAATTTACCACTTGCCTAAACTCACCTAAAGGTCAAATAAAAGTGCTGGAATATTCAGGACAGCAGGTTAAATGGTTTCGCAAAGCAACCTAATCAATGAGAAACGATGTAGGTTTAATGGCAGCACTCCTACGCTAGCTAGAATGACTTAGACCCTACTAAATGCATGCAGGAAATGCAAGTACAACAGTGAAAATAGTGAATAAAATCTAACTACGCAATGATATGCATGAAAATTTTAAACTACAATGAAAAGCTTGACCCAAGGAAGTTTTTCTACACATGTCATGCTTGCCTACCATGCTCTGATACCAAGATGATGTGAAACAATACATGCGAAAATGACTTGCTTAAGGAAGTTTGTACTTGTAAATTTTAGAGAGCAATGTTAAGCAAAATCCTCTATTTATGTAAACGATAAGATAACATTAAGGTGATAAAATAGCTGAGGTCTAAACACATGCGAGAGGTTGAGATCATTAAATAGTCAACTAAGTCTTACTTTGCATACATGAGTGGTTTCAACGAGAAATTCCAATGCTAACAATAAGATTAGTATTACGAAGGGCCTCTCTCTCACAACTCATTCAAATACTAGGTTTAGCGGAGGCGATAAAACATGCGCTTTGTAAATCAAATTATAACCACGAGTAGAATAAACTCAGAACATAGAGAGTGAGTGAAGAGTTTACCCAAAAAAAAAGGAGTTATGAAGCTATGACGATGGCTGGAATGAAGGGGCAGCAGCCTTCAAGATTATGGAACCACTCAACAGCAATGGGAGTATCTTCGGGCGGCTGGACGACATTAGATCTCCTCAGGACAGCAGCTAGGACTGGTTCTGGACGGCTGGACAGCACCCTAGTTTGCTGTGATCAACAGGATAACAACCTATTGAGCTCAGGGAAACTTCTAGACAGGAAGAAGGGCTGTCCCTGAGATCTGGAAAGCAATTGTCGCCCCCGAGATGGTTGGACGTCGGTGGGCTGCTGCAGGAATTTCCAAACAGCAAATTAAGATGTTGGGCAGCAGTTTTCCTGAAGCTTTGGAAGGGATTTGAGAAGGAAAAATCAACCAACAGCTGTGGGGAATTTCGGCCAGCAAGGAGGGGAAGTGTTTGAATTAATTCCTTACTTAGGAGTAGTGGATTTGGAAGGAATTAAAGGGGTGGGGAAGATTGATAAAAAACTGACATTTAATTTCAGTTTTGATTAAATTGGGTGGGAAAAGACTTGAATTTTGAATTTCAAGTCATAGGCATTAATGCCTTGAATGGGGGAATTAATGGAGGGGAGCCAAGAGGGGAGGAGGCCGGCGGTTTTTGGAAGGGAGAGGGGAGTTTCAAAATCAATTCTGAAATAAATTTCAGAATTTGAAATTTTAGGAGAGAAAAATTATTTGAAATTAATTTCAATTTCAAATAGGGTGGGGCATTAAATGAGCAATCAATAGGGAGATTCCCTCAAGGGGGCCGGCGGCATGTTGAGAGGGGGAGATTAATGGGAAGAGGGGGGGAGAGGGTTTCCAATTTGGAGCGATGATGTGGAGATAGAAATTAAAGACTCTAATTTAAATTAATTTGAAATTGGAATTTATCATGGAAACTTTCCTAAATTGGAATTCCAAATTAGGAAAGAATTTGAAATTTGAAATTCAAATTTCAAATTTGAAACTTGCGGAGAGATGGGTTGGACGGGTGTGGGAAGGTGGCCGGCCGGTGCCGTGGGAGTGGCCGGCGGCTGGCTTCCAAGGAGGTGGCGGCAAAGGCTAGGCTCGGTTTCAACCCAAGGATTTTGAATGGCTTTTCTTGTGGTGGAGGGAAAGTGGTTGGAGGAAAACACAAACGAGAAGATAGACTAACTTAACCACGAGCCGCGGACTCTTCCAACTACTGGTGGGCCTTGCGATTTGCTCCCCTTGAGCTCTCTCCCTTCTCAAGCTCTCATGCAAGAAGAAGTAGAAAAAAAAAACAATTTTTCATTCAAATATTCATTCCTCCTCTCATGAAGAGGAGAAGGCCTTAAATAGCCAAAGAAATAAAGAAAATACAAAGACCAAATTGCCCCTAAGGCTAACACAAAGAAATACAATATACTCATAAAATATAAAACAAAATACATCAAATATAATAAAAATCAAAAGTAGATCATGGCTGTAGATCATGCAGGTCTCCTTACGCTAGAACTCATGTAGATGTCCTCATCACTTCATTTATGTTAATGGTCTTGGTGTTATCACTCTGTGGAAGGATATAGTTGTAGGCTGGGGGAAAATATGATTTAGTAAGCAGGAAAATTTTCAATTAGGAGTCAACCATTATTGGTATTTTCTTAGAGTTGACATGCCCGATGATTACAAAATTTTCCTCAAGTTTATGGACAATTTCACTGTTTTAATGACAGAAAATTTAAAGCAAATGCAGTTTAAGTATACTTCTCATTAAGGGTATGAAGACTTTTTAATATGTATTGTTTGAAAAGTCTTTGCTTAGCTCAAATCTTAAAATGCTTAACATATTATTCATCTATACCTGCTCCTTATATTCTTTGTTTAATGCAGGCCGAGGCACTAGTTAAAGCACAACATGATACTGGAGAAGCACTGGGCGAGTTGGGTCTGGCATTCATTAAACTGATTAAGTTGGAAAATGATGAGGCCATATATGTGCCTCAGAGAGTGGGAGCTGCTAATACCAAAATATTGGCAACTGCCGCTGTTAAAGCAAGCAGATTTTACCGAGAATTGAATTCTCAAACAATTAAACACCTGGTAATAAAGTACAAAATATGTTAAGAAGATTCATGATATGTGTATTGCTGAAATTTTTTGCATATCTACTAATATTTCCGTAACTTTTTAGCAGGACACTCTGCATGAATACATGGGATTGATGTTAAGCATTCGTAATGCATTCTCGGAACGATCTGATGCTTTATTGACAGTACAAACACTTCTATCAGATCTTACTTCTTTACATGCTAGGGCTGAAAAGATTGAATCTGCTTCTGCCCGGGTATTTGGTCGTGATGATTCAAGAATTCAAAAACTAGAGGAGATAAGAAGAACAATAAAAGTTACAGAAGATGCTAAAGATTGCGCTACTAGAGAGTACGAAAAAATAAAGGTAATACCTTCTCACCCAAAATAGCTATATGATAGCTTTAAAAAAGCTTAAATGACTTCTACCATACTGCTTGGGACTGAATGAAATTCCATAACTCATATTAGGCTTGAAGTCTTTCTCTTTAAGTAATAAACTAATGAAGTGCAAGTTATCAAGCTGAACGGATGCTGTGTGGTAGTTGAAAATTTAGCAATTTGATTGATTAAATTGATCTATCGATGCTACTATTAAAATGGAGCCTCAAACTTTTAATATAAAATAAGGACCTTCTATTCTATCAGATCTATAAATGTGAACATGATAAAATATTCGTACGGACATCAATGGAAAAATGCTGCAACATTTTATCACGATCTTTCCATCGATGTTCAGTTTTTTTTTTTATCTCGCCGTATGTTAAGCCTTCGTCCTCTTCTTCCTAATTCTGTTGGGTAAGCCACTTCACAGAACTGATTGACAAGTCTAATTAATCACCGCCCAAACCTTTGAAGTTCGCTCCTTTTTTTCTATGAGAATGGAACTGACTTTTTCTTGTCAAGTGATTCCTCCTTTAAGTGAAAACTAAGCACCGGTATTACCTCCCATTTCTTTGATTGCTTATTTTGCATGCATCTAGACCTTCTTATCTCCTAGCATTTATCATGTCGCCCATCTTTTATTTTCTTTATAGATATGTTGACGCATCTCAAATTATCCATTCATTCATTGCGCATGAGTTAGGTTTCCATCAGTTGTCATTTCTTTCCTGTGTCTTTTTTTGCTTGTGAAATTGCTTATTCCTTTCTTATTTTAAATTTTTTTGTTATTTGTGCTTGCAATCCGGGCATATGCTCCCATATTACTTTTAAGGAAAATTTACATACATACCACTTTATAACATCCTATTTATATATTTAGCACCCAAAACTTTAATATTACATGCATACCACCCTATATTATTTTAATATCAAATATGCCACTAATATTTCTTTCCTACCACTCATATATTTCATTTCTACCACTCATATTTGATATGAAAATGAACTATGGGTGGTATGTATGTAATATTAAAGTTTTAAGTGTTAAATATGTAAATAGAGTAGTATAAGGTGGTAAGTATGTAAATCTCCCTACTTTTAAATTGTGATATAAGCAGAAACACTTATTTGCTCTAGCTTTTTGTTCCTATGGTTCCTGAAACTTTTAGGAAGTAAACTTTCATAACGTGCGAGGGCAGAGTCCTTTGCGTTGAATATGCTGTCAAACTCTACGAGTGATGGAAGTTGGAGCCAGTTGCTCTTTGTTTAGCTTATGACTTGCTTTATGTTTTTTTTACATTTTATTTATAATATTTATCACAAGAAATATCGAATTTTTTAAAAAATTTGGATGTAAGTACAAGGGTATTTGTGATTCTTTTCTTAATATCTTTAGAAGTACGATTAGTAAATTTTGTCCAATGAAAATCTCGTTTTAAGACAGTTGGTATTATGCGACCTGATGATTGTAAAATGTTTAATAAATATTATACAAAATGTATCCATAATATAAAAACTTTAGAATCTTGTGAATTTTAATAGGTTTGGTCATTCATTAATTCCTTTTACTTTAGCACGATCAACTAAGTGTTCCTGCACTTAGTGATACAAATCTCAAAAATATCACATAAGATCATGAAACAGAAAATTTTTTATTCAAATATAAATTTTTAAATACTTAAAAATTTCTTTTAACATGAGCCAAATGATCTTCTACAGTCTTCTTATATATCAATATAAAAGTATGTGACTACAACAACAACATCAAGCCTTTATCCCACTACGTGGGGTCGGCTATATGAATCCTTTTTCTCCATTGTGTCATATTAAAAGTCAAATTCTCATTTAAATCTAATAAAGAAAGGTCATTCCTAATATTTTATAACCAAGTCTTTTTAGGTCTACCCCTACCTTTCTTAACATAAGTCAAATCTAATACCTCTACTCTCCTAACCGGGTCATCGCAAGGCTGCCGTTTTATGTGACCAAACCATCTAAGGAGACTTTCTCTAATCTTATCTTCTACTGGAGCTACTCCAACCTTTTCACGTATATGCTCATTTCATATCCTATCTCTAAGGGTAAAGCCACTCATCCACCTGAGCATCCTCATCTCTGCCACACTTAACTTAGTATTATGCTTCTCTTTTAAAGGACAACATTCGGCACCATAAAGCATTGTAGGCCTCACTACCATCTTATAGAATTTTCCCTTAAGTTTGAGGGGTACATTTCTATCACATAACAAGCCCGATGCATTCCTCCACTTCAACCATCCAACTTGAATTCTGCTGATAATATCCCCATCTATTTCACCATCACTCTGAACAATAGATCCAAGATATCTAAAACGTGTACTCTTATTAATGACTTGATCGCCCAAAGTCACAATCCCCTCACTAGGTCTATTACTACTAAAATTACACTCCATATATTCCGTTTTAGATCTACTCAAGCGAAAACCTTTAGACTCTAAAGTTGACCTCCATAATTCAAGTTTACCTTCAACTCCCTCTCTAGTCTTATCAACAAGAAGAATATCATCAGCAAAAAGCATACACCAAGGTACATCCTCTTGCAAATGTCTAGTGAGAACATCCATGACTAAAGCAAAAAGATATGGGCTTAAGGCTGATCCTTGATGTAACCCAACCGAAATAGGAAAATACTTGGTCAATCCACCTTGTGTTTGAACACAAGTAATAGCTCATGCATACATATCTTTAATGATTTGAATATAAGCATTATTAACTCCTTTCTTTTCAAGAACTCTACATAGCACTTCTCTTGAAACTTTATCATATGCTTTTTCTAAATCAATAAATATCATATGTAGATCCTCCTTATTTTCTCTATATTTCTCCATCAAACCTCTCAATAAATGTATGGCTTCCATAGTAGACCTACCAGGCATGAATCCAAATTGATTTTGAGAAACATTAGTATCACACCACAACCTA